>NC_064812.1:24798067-24798213 GCF_023721935.1 Panthera uncia | reverse complement strand
AACGTATGGCCAACTCATCTTTGACAAAGCAGGAAAGAACATCCAATGGAAAAAAGACAGTCTCTTTAACAAATGGTGCTGGGAGAACTGGACAGCAACATGCAGAAGGTTGAAACTAGACCACTTTCTCACACCATTCACAAAAA
>NC_064812.1:24735371-24798057 GCF_023721935.1 Panthera uncia | reverse complement strand
TGAATTACTGGGACCTTATGAAGATAAAAAGCTTCTGCACAGCAAAGGAAACAACCAACAAAACTAAAAGGCAACCAACGGAATGGGAAAAGATATTTGCAAATGACACATCGGACAAAGGGCTAGTATCCAAAATCTATAAAGAGCTCATCAAACTCCACACCCGAAAAACAAATAACCCAGTGAAGAAATGGGCAGAAAACATGAATAGACACTTCTCTAAAGAAGACATCCGGATGGCCAACAGGCACATGAAAAGATGTTCAACGTCGCTCCTTATCAGGGAAATACAAATCAAAACCACACTCAGATACCACCTCACGCCAGTCAGAGTGGCCAAAATGAAGAAATCAGGAGACTATAGATGCTGGAGAGGATGTGGAGAAACAGGAACCCTCTTGCACTGTTGGTGGGAATGCAAATTGGTGCAGCCGCTCTGGAAAGCAGTGTGGAGGTTCCTCAGAAAATTAAAAATAGACCTACCCTATGACCCAGCAATAGCACTGCTAGGAATTTATCCAAGGGATACAGGAGTACTGATGCATAGGGGCACCTGTACCCCAATGTTTATAGCGGCACTCTCAACAATAGCCAAATTATGGAAAGAGCCTAAATGTCCATCAACTGATGAATGGATAAAGAAATTGTGGTTTATATACACAATGGAATACTATGTGGCAATGAGAAAAAATGAAATATGGCCTTTTGTAGCAACATGGATGGAACTGGAGAGTGTGATGCTAAGTGAAATAAGCCATACAGAGAAAGACAGATACCATATGGTTTCACTCTTATGTGGATCCTGAGAAACATAACAGAAACCCATGGGGGAGGGGAAGGAAAAAAAAAAAAAAAAAGAGGTTAGAGTGGGAGAGAGCCAAAGCATAAGAGGCTGTTAAAAACTGAGAACAAATTGAGGGTTGATGGGGGGTGGGAGGGAGGGCAGGGTGGGTGATGGGTATTGAGGAGGGCACCTTTTGGGATGAGCACTGGGTGTTGTATGGAAACCAATTTGACAGTAAATTTCATATATTAAAAAATAAAAAATAAAAAAAAAAACCATCCAAAAAACAAATAATCCAATTAAAAAATGGGCAGAAGACAGGAATAGACATTTTTTTCCAAAGAAGACATCCAGATGGCTAACAGATACATGAAAAGATGTTCCGTATCACTCATCTCCAGAGAAATACAAATCAAAATTACAATGAGATATAACAATGTATTTGCCATTTTTCCTGCTCTCCACTTCTATCCAATGTTCAATTCAGCCTCAGATCATCATACCATTTCTTGTTGCTTCTCATTCTCTACCACACTTCTTTAAGTTTTTAAAATTTTTTATTTATTTTTGAGAGATAGAGAGAGCAGGGGAAAAGCAGAGAGCATCAGGTGAAAACCTATTGATCATCATTCAGTTTAACTGCCTCATCTTGTAAAGAATCCCTTCCTCAGAAGATTGGTTACTGCCTTCTCTGATTATAGAGATCATTATTCTGCATATAATCTTGCTACTGTACTCATATTTGTATGCCCAACTTTCCCTTAGAGTCACCACGCTCTTCAGTAGCTACCATTTATTTAGTTTCTATTCTGTATAAGGAAGTGCACTTTTCACTCTAGATGCATATGAAGTAGATGCTAGTCCTTTTTCAAGTTTATGGGTTGGAACACTCCTCAGAGACTAACAGTTGTTAAGGGGAAGATTCAAGACTCTAATAAAAGTCTTTCAAATCCCAAAGCTCTAATTTGCATCATAGTGTAATTTACATAATACCAATTAGAACCATATCATATCATTCACTTCGAATAGATGATAAATCTGAGCCTCAGATGTCAAAACTTGTCCACGTCCAGACAGGACTGGATTTAAAAATATTCTAGGACATCATACCCATTTCCCATTCCATCAGAGATTTACAGATAAATGACTAGGTAAAGACTTCCATGACCACATGGGTTTATAAGGAAAGGACTAAAAAAGACTGAAAAATAAAGCTTAGGTATTGAGATTTTAGGCTTAGTAAATGAGCGACAGAAGCAGGTTTATGGAGTAGAGGAACCTACTAGATTCCAGATGGCAGGTCTTGTCTTAATTATTAGAAGTGTGAAGTGATGATAGGCTTTTAGGAAAAATTCTTAACTGGAAATTTGGAGTAATTTCAATATGAACTCCAAACCTATTTGCAGCAAATGGTTACTGGGCTAGCCTAATTTATAGAAAGCTTGGTTAATTTCTCACATTCTGACCTACATCTTTCAATCACAGTAAGTAGTCTTTAACACCAGGCACTGCCAAGTGAGGCAAATTCTCATTCATTGGATGTAGTGGAAAGATGATGAGAGATTGGTGGCACTATCGATTCATTAATGTAAGAAGTCATTATCGATCATCTGTGATGTATAGGAAGATATTATAGACAAGTGTTACACGTTGAAAAGTGAAGTAAGCTTATATTTTAGAAATGGAGGCATGCAATCAACAAGTACACAGGGAAATGAATTTACAAATGGTATGAGCTGTGCTGTGAAGGAAATAAATACAAGACTATGATTTTTTTAAAAGTAATAATGCCTGTGCACATGGTAGGTAAGGGGAAGTCTCTTGATCACGTAGTCAAAAAATTCCTCTCTGATGACATGATATTTGAGTTTAGAAGGCCAATAAAAAATGAAAGAAATCAAGGAAGCACATCTTCAGAAAATAAAACATGTGCAAAACCTGAGGTGGGAGCTCACCTGAGTGAAAACCAGAAGGAAAGAAGGCTACTTCAAGATTAGTGTCATTTTATAGATACATCTTTCAGAAACTGCTATCCCAGTCATTTTTTTCTTTCCTTGTCCTAGTAGAAAAGGAAGAGTTGGATTATTGAGTTGAATCTCAAATCATTATCTCGCAAAGGAACATGTGCCAACTGTTGGTTCACCTTGCAAATAATACTCCCAGAGATGCCAACCACACTGTTATCCAAATACCAATCATCTAAACAAGGCTAGTCTAGTGGATTCTCTCACATAAATCTCTTATATCACAACTTCACATACAGAAATATTTTTTTTCATTCACTTAACGCTGTGTGGCTTCATGCTTATAAAAACAGATGATGGAGTAAGATAGAAGTGGATCATGTTAAGTATACCTAATAATGCTGTGTTACCACATTCCAGTTTCTTTACTACTTAGTGCCTCCATTTCCCTATAATCTAGAAAAGGAATGATAATGGAATCAACCTCACAATATTTGTGTGAATATTTAATAGTTCATGCAAATCCCTTAGCAAATGCCTAGTGCATAGTAGATTTCAGCAAATGTTCATATCATTACTATTATAAGCTCTGCTTACAAGTCAAACATCTCTATAGCCATATTATGTTGATTTATACAGAATTATCTCTACTTCTTTCCTTCATTTAAGCAAAATGTCATTGCATCTGTCTTTTGAACATTAGGCTAAACTCTGTTTCACTTTTATAAAGATGAGAATGAGAAATATAAATATTATACTGTAGAGAAAAATCTCAAATTCCAGGTTAATACTTGCTTTCCTTTTTTGTTTCAACAATAAATACATACAAGTACAAACATAGTTTGAAGTCCTATTTCATTATATATCTAGTTAATTGAGCTTCATTGGAGTAAAAAACTTGTGAGAGCGTGTGTGGGTGTGTGTTGGGGATGTGTGTTTGGAGTGTGTGTGTTTGAGGTGGTGTGTATGTTAGGGCGTGTGCATGTTAGGGTGGGAAAAGAGAGAATGAGGGGCAGACATTTCATTCTTCTATTGGTAGAAAGATTATTTAGAAACAAAACTAAAGGTAGACATTAATGCAGATTTATTTGGATAAAGATTTTTAAAAGATGATTATCTCAGATCCAGGCTTAATACCACGTATTTAATAGTTGCATAAATTGCCATTAATAGCTGTTGTACTTTTAAACATTCAAGGTTGTAGAGGACATTAAACACCAGTGATAAATAATAAACATAATACGGGCAAGCCAGAAGAAATCCTCACAGTCATGTCCACTTGAATGTCTAATAGTTATCTTAATATGTACAAAATAAATATATATTTTAAATCTACTTTCAACATGATTCTGATGCAATCTGATATTTCTCAGTAAGTAGAAATCCATTCTTTCAGTTTCCTAGGCCCAATTTTTCCAGCCATTTTCACTTATCTCTTTCATATATTTCTCATCCATATCCATCAGCAAATCCTATCAAATCTACCTTGAAAAAATGTCCAGAGTCCAGCTATTTCTTATAATCACCATAACAACCCCACTGTATAGGCCCTGGCAGCCCTAATTTAGGGCATTGCAGTAGCTTCCAAACTGGTATCCCTGCTTCCACCCTTCCCTCAATGGTCTGGTCTCCATCCAGTAACCAAAAAGACCAGATATATTGCATTTATATTAACATCAATCAGGTAGCTTCCCCCTCACACATATTAAGCCAAATATTTTACTTGTTTCATTTTTTAGTTTTTATTTTTCTTTAATTTTTTAATGTTTACTTATTTTTGAGAGAGAGGGGGAGAGAGAGAGAGAGTGGGGAGGGGCAGATAGAGAGGGAGACACAGAAACAGAAGCAGGCTCCAGGCTCTGAGCTGTCAGCACAGAGCCACATGAGGAGCTCGAACTCACGAACTGTGAGGTCATGACCTGAGCCGAAGTATGACGCTTAACCAACCAAGCCACCCAGGCGCCCCTAAGCTAAAGTTTTTAAATGACCCATAAGACAACCAGCTATGTCACTGCCTTCATTTTTTACCATTTTTTCATCCTTAAATCTGCTGCTTTCACAGTGTCCTCTCGTTCTCTTTATCCTTATGCCAATTTCTGCTTTAAGGACTATCAGTTGCTACCTCTTGACCTGAATTATTTTCTCCTAGATGTCTATAGTGGTTGACCTTACTTCCTTTAGGTATCTGCTGAAGTGTCACTTCCACCGAGGCCTTTCCTATTAAGTCTATATAAAATAGCTAGCCTTTACACCACTTGTGATCCAACCAACTGTGCTATATTTTTCCCTAAAATTCCTATTACTACCTGAAATGTATTAATTTATGTCTAGAGCCTTTCTTTTGTCCCTACTAAATAGTACTCAATTGGGTAGTTTACTTAGGGAGAGGAGAGGACTTTGTGTGGAATCCCAGCAACTCAAGAACCATAAATGGTAATTTGTAGGTACTCAGTATTTTTTTATTTAAAAAAAAATCAATGTGAATGATTTACATACAAATAGTGGCTATATGGACAAACACAAGTAAACTTAAGGAAAAAAAGCTATAACTGAAGCATTCCTAGTACAATATGACATCTAAGAAATATATGCAAAGTATTTAAATTACTCCTTAAAAATTAATGTGCTTAATATTTTGCTTACAACATGAAATTTAACATCAAAAAAGAACAAAAGCAATATAAACCTTTTTCTGACCATTGATGAAATTATTTCCTTATGAGGAAAAAATTTATAATACTGAACTATGTGCTACGTATTCCTCATAAAGATACATGTAAACTATGGTACAAGTTCAGAGAAGGGACCACAGTGGTTTTCAATCCAAGATGAGTGGAAAATCACACTAAAAACTTCTAGATTGACCATCTAAAGTCCAAACTTCAGCCTTAATCCAGATCTACTGAAGTGAATCTCTGAGAATAAAGTCCAAGAATATTCACTTGTAAAAATAATCTCCCAGATGTTATTTATCTGTATTGTTGTGACATCTGTATTATTGTAAACATCTGTCAGTAGACTTGTGTTGACAAAAGCCTACTTGATTAAATGAACCATGTGTCTGAGTCAAGCCTTATTATCTTATATTAAGGTGTCAGATGTAAATTAAGAGAGTTACATTATTATTTTTTATTTTATTTTAGAGAGAGGGAGTGTGCACGAACCAGGAAGAGGGGTGGAGGGAGAGAGAGGAGAGAATCTCAAGTAGGCTTCAGGCTCAGCATGAATCCTGACACAGGGCTTGATCCCACAACTCTGGGATCATGACCTGAGCCTAAATCAAGAGTTGGACACTCAACCAGCGGAGCCACCCAAGCGCCCCAATTAAATTGTTTTTAAACCTTTGGTAATGCTTATTAAATTTGGTATTGTGAACAATATTAAACTTCATTTTGATTTAGTACAAGCCATATTTATATTTGGGTTTGCATTATTCTCTTCCCACTGAGAACATTAACTAAAACCACCAAGAGAAATTTTGGTTGCCTATGACGATGAATATTTCTATCTAATTCAATAAGGAAGAAATGTGGATTTGGGGGAAACTTTATAAAATTGTTCTTGGAGTGTATTTCATTTATTTGTGATAAATATATCATCTCTGTAAAACTAGGGATTAGAAATCAGTTTACCTTGCTGCATCTATCAGCATATAGCTAAAAAAGGCTAAGCTGTATAATTCTTTCTTGTGTAGAAATTCTGGGTAAACAAGTAATGCAAGATATCAATTTTAAATTGAACTTCTCCCTGTATTAAAGCATGCTTGACATTCCCTTAATAAAAATGACAAATCAAATAAACAGAATTAGCAAATATTTTTTTAAAACAAAAATGGAAAAAAGCAAACACTGTTTTCTATATGCTTGATACATGTAACAAAATGGATATGATTAGTGAAATAATGAGTAAAATAAGCAAGATTGAAAAGTACATTATAGTATAATGTTTTTAAGTTACAAAGTGACAAACACTAAATAATATAATCTGATGAAAATACAAGAAGAAGCAATGTAATAAAAATGGTTATTTGGGTATGGGAGGGAGCATGCAAACGATAAGGATGTAGCATTGAAGTTGCACAAAAACTAAGAGATTCTAATACTCTCACTGAAAACGTTTGTCAAAATTTATCTCTTGTGAGATTAAATAGTAATTGATTGATATAAATTGTGCCTTATGAAATGAAAAAATGTCTAATGTTGTATGAATTAACATTCTCAAAATTATAAACAGAACCTAATTTTAGGATGTTAAGAGAATTACCTCAGATATGGTACATATTTATCTTAGACACTGAAAACCGACTAGTGTCAAGCATCTTATTCACTGCGAACATAGTTCCTTAAAAAAGAACAATAACAACAACAGCAAAAACTTCTCAAACAACAACAACAAAAAACCATCCAGCTGTACTTGAAGATATTTGGGGATTATTTGCTTTTTATCAAAAGCTATTTATTTGATTTATGCCTATTCTGGAAGATTCCAAACTAGAAACTTCTTTATAATGAATCAATAAATTAATAAATTATTCAACAAATTAAAGATAAGATATGTGGCAATGATTTCTAATAAAAATTTTGAGTATTTCCCTTTTTAATTCAATTTTGATACCTTACTTTATTATTTCTATGCACTTTTGAATCCGCTGACTATTCTAAGTATAGTGATCATGATACAAGATAACTCTGAGTTTTGTAAATAACCTTCTCATTAATATGTTCCCACAGCCAAGGAGAAGGCAACATTCAAAGGGGATTTATTCACATAAAGGGAGACAGATGTGCCTTCTAACTTAAAATATTTGAAAGTAAAAGAAACGTGATACAAGTAAAAGCATGCTTATGGATGAATATGAGTATGTCCTTTTAAAAGGAAAAGGTAACCATTTCTTCTGTTGATTTGGGGTAAAATTCCACAGTGCCTTTAGCTGCTTTCTGCTGGTAGGAATATTCTTTCAGTTCTCATTTTCAATGTAGGTTACTTGTATGATGTGAAATATTCTTAATGTATCAGGCAATTTGTCTGAAATCTTCTCTAATGGCTCCTAATTATTTTCTCCTATATTATACTTGGTGGGTGGGATGAAATAGATAACTAAAAATAAGCATGCCTCACATGTATTAAGTCCTTAAAATGCACCAGAAACTGTTGTGAACAATTTGTACATATTAACTCTTAAATTTTAACTTCCTCTGAGCTAAGCAATTGTTGCCTGCATGCAAAGGAGAAGAAAACAAGTCACAGACAAGTAAATTGTCCAAGGTCACATAGGTAGTCAGAAGTAAGATCTGAGATATGAAGTTTTGTTTAATTGCAGACCTTATGCTCTTAACCATTATGCTTTATTATATCAAGGTTGTTAATCTATTATCACCTGAAGAATTAAACATCTAGAGAGTTAGCACAACTAAACACATGATTGAGGGAAACAAATGTTCCAATTCTTAGTACACTATTACGTAGCCAAAAGAAAATCAATATGATTATCTGGTTTTTATATACATATATTTATTAAATAATGCCATATTTAAAATAATTGTGCTTTATAGCCATAAAAAAACCCTCCAGTCTTCTTTAAATTTCTTTTACTTTAGAGAGAGAGAGAGAGGGAGAGAGAGAGAGAGAGAGAGAGAGAGAGAGAGAGAGGAAGCTGGGGAGAGGGGCCCAGGGAGAGAGACAGGGAGAATTTCAAGCAGGCTCCATGTTGAGCATGGATCCCACAATCCTGGGATTATGACCTAAGCCGAAACTAAGGGTCAGAAGCTCACCTGACTGAACCACCTAGGCACCCCCAAGTCTCTAGTCTTTAAATGCCTAAGCTTTGTAGGCACAGAACCAATAATATATTTATTTAGACCAGTGATGAACTGTGTTATTATGCTCCTTTGTGAGTAATTGAAATGGATATGGAATTTTAAACTGATTATGCTTACATATTGTGGGTTAAGTCAACATCAGTGAAGGAACTGCACTTCTTATAATATAGTCCCATTAAAAATGTTGGGAAAAAAGAAAATTGAGTCATTTGATTTTGGGTTCTGTCTAGTGCCCTACCAAAATAGAAGTGTCATTCACATTTTTATTCAGCCATACATGTGTAGTCTGCAGAATGACTGTATAGTCATTCTAAATACCTACGTTTAAGAGTCTATGAAACAAAATCATTTATTTAATGTCAAATAAGAGGGACAGTAAGATATGAGGGGGGAAAAAAACCACACTGCTCCAACCTCAGAGTTTTCAGAATCCAGAAAACTCAGTCTTAGGCTAGCATATACTCAGTTTGAAAGAATAATCACCTAGATTTTAGGTGCTAAATCAGAAGTCAGCAAACTGTAGTCCAAATGCCTAATGTGACCTTCTGCTTGTTTTTGTTTGCTTTCCATGTTGAACTAAGAAAGTATTTTTTTACCCTCAATGTTGAAAACAATCAAAAGCATCATATTGCCTGATGCATGAAAGTTATAGGAAATCAAAATTTGGCAGCTATATATAAGGTTTGTTTGTTTGTGTTTTTTTTCAAACACGAAGCACATTCATTCCTTTATGTATTGCCCATGGCTGTTTTTGCAATACATGGACATATTTCCGATGTTATGAAAGATGGTATAAATTGCAAAGCCTAAAATATTTGCTTTCTTTATAGAAAGATGTGCTGCCCCTCACAAATACTACCCATATGACATGGTAGCTGGGGAATTATCTTGCTGTGTGAAAGGAGCTAATCTCCATTCCTTTGGAGTGAATCTTTTCTGAGTAACTCAGTTTACTCTTCTTCATTAGATATGTCCATCTTGAACACTGGTTGTGACCGATTATTACAATCTTTATTTATAAATACTGTGTTTCTGTTGTCAAATATATAGTATTTTGTATCATATATGCAATAGTACATTATGTAATCATGGTGTTAATTTGAAAAAAAAAAAAACCTAAAAGCAGTTCTTATCCACAAATACTAGCACATTTAAATAGAAATAAATAATGTATTATTTATTTGTTAAAGCATGAGCTATGTCTTTGGATGTAATTTAAAGAAATTCTAACTTTAGGATAGATTAAAGTTGGGAATAAAACTAATCCTGGGGGATTTCACTATACCTCACATTTCTCAAGAGCAGTTTTCCCCCCCGATTATATTTTGAAGGACTCTCTCGTCTTATTTTCTTAAAGCAACTTAATTTCCTTGCAGATCACAATATTAAAAATTAAATTCATACTGAGGACCTATATCTAAAAAAAACAAAACAAAAGAATGGTTATCTCAGGTAAACTGTTCTACCATATAAATGAGAACTCTGGATTCTACACTACTGGAACAAAACTCTCCCTCCAGGCTTAATCTTCCATCAGAAAACTTTCTGTGTTGACTATATGAAAACTTCAATAGTTCTAAAGTTAAGGTACACATCTAATAATAAAGAATGGTATAATCTCTTCATACACTAGTATGAATAAACCTTTTCATTGACTTTTATTGTATTATGCAATTTGGCTAGGAATACTAATAATAAATTTTCTATTCAATTGTTAAAGAGTTCTAGGATAGCCTTAATCATATTCTTTCACTATATTTATTTCACTTTTTTCCATAAGGTTTTCTTTTATTGAAAAGGCCATTCACAAAATACCATGTCCATAGATTACACAATATGGAGCACTTGTGCAGGGGTCAAGGTAATCTTCTCAGTATCATTGCAATTTTAATATATGCACTACAGAAGTGAGCACCATATTTTTTATTTTTTATTTTTGAAAGTGTATTTATTCATTTTGAGAGAGACAGAGACAGCACCGGTGGGGAAGGGGCAGAGAAAGAAGGAAAGAGAGAATCCCAAGCAGGGACCATGCTGCCAGCACAGAGCCCGACGCGGGGCTCAAAACCATGAAGCCGAGAGATCATGACCTGAGCCAAAACCAAGAGTAGGACACTGAACTAAGTGACCCACCCAGGCACCCCTATATTTTTTATTTCTAATGACTTCATTTATACCCACAGTTTCTTTATCACTAATATATACCTTAGCTATCCAAAGGCTACATTGGCAGCTCCACATTCCCTCTTGAGTATCAAACCTGTGTCTCCCCAGTGTCCATTGAATATTCCTCTGCATGTTTCATGAACAACTTAATCTCAAAATGTTCAAACCTGAATTCATTTAGCTTTTCTTTTCTTTTCCAAGTTTACTTCATGTTGAGTATTCTTAATCAGTGAATGCTATCAATGTCCAGTCACTTTTCCGAAGCCAAAATACCGACATTATTCTCGACCTTTTCCTTACACTTTCTCCTCATTGCCGTACAGTCCCTCTCTCCACACATTGAAACATCTGGAGAGTACCAATTTTAGCTCCTAAGTATCTCCCTCTCTAAGTACTAAATACTCTTTTCTGTTCAACAGTCACATCCTCAGTTTGATTCATCATCTCTTATGCTCATGATGTTTATATTAGTCTCTTTACTAGATTCCTTGCCTAAATTCATTCTCAAACTATCCATATTCCACAATGCTTGCAAAATGATTAGGTAAATAAGATTCATTTTTTTTTAAACAAGTTTGCTTAAATAATTCAGTACACACTGCCCAAATTAAGTTCAAATATTGTTATGGCATAAGGAGTTCTGAGTCTTCATCCTATATCCTCCAAAATGGATGCCTTTTTTACTTAATTGTATCCTATAATTCAGCCTTGCTGAATTAGGGTCATTTCCCAGAACATGTTAATTTCCTCCTTGTACTTCTGGGCCTTTGGATAAAAAGCTCTATCTAGTTTGTTCTCTTAACTTTCTACCTGACCAATTCCTGCTGGATCTTTAAAACCCGGCTTAATTGTAATATCATCTGAAAAGTTTTTTCTAGTGTTGTCAGTGAAAATGGCAGAGTAAAGAAATCCAAAAGTTCATCCCTCCATAAAGGCAACAAAATCTTGTAAAAACTGTCAGAATCAACCTTTTCGGAATTCTGGAAACAGATCAAAAGCTTGCAACAATGAAGGCAAGATTTAAGTAAGAAAAGTATTCTGAATCTTGGTAAGAACAGAGAGATTTGTGGTATTTTAACTTTCCCTGTTCTCATTTCACATTCCCCAGTTAATACACAACACTTATACAGGTACCAGTACCAGAGGGTGGACAAGAACTCATTCTCAAAGAATCGTGGCTATTTATTTTGACCTGTCTAATGGCTCTCTGAAAGACCAGCTTAGAGGGTTTGCCTTTATCCTGCCTAACTTGGAACTCTACAGGTGCTGAGGCAGCTTTCTGGGGCATTTGTCAAAAACCTTTACAGGAAGATGTATATCTGTCTGAAACAATGGATAACACTTGGAGAAAATCACTCACTAATGAAAGAGCTTGGGAGAAAAGACCAAGGAATGAGATGCTTTAGGGAAACACCTGTTTTTAAAAGCTTCAACATAGTCCTGGGAATCTAGAAAGTCATGTGAATTTCCAGAGCAGGGCACATGCTCAATAAAGAATAAAGAAGGCCCTAAGCTCTCACTCTGACTGCCCTTCAGGATCTACACAGGGAGGAAGTAAAGGCTAAGGCAGAGTTGTAGACTGCTGAGCTGAGTGTTGAAGACCTGCCCAGCATACATACATGCCACTGGAAAAGACTGGAGTTTATTGTTTCCAAGTGTTTAAGCAAATCTCTGTCCAGTCTCTAGCTCGCCACCAAACTAATAGAAACATTAGTGGCAACACATGACCCAGAATAGGGACTTTAAAAATTAGCTCTGAAAAGTTACCAAACAAAAAATAGCAACAAGGAAAAACAGCAAACCCTGGGGGCATTGGGTAATCTGATTTCCAGAATTGCCAAATTATTATATTAAAAATGTTCAGTTTTCAACAAAAATATGATGCATACAACTAATATGATCATATATGGCCCATAAACAGGAGGGGAGGAAACTCAATAAACAGAAACTGTCCCTAAGGAAGCCCAAAATTGATCTTGTTAGATTAAGACTAATCTACTTTATGTTTCTATTTCTAGAATATGTTCAGAGTTGGCAAATCCATTGAGACAAAATATATTATTGGTTTCTAGGGGAAGGGACAGGGGAAAATAAGGAGTGACTCCTTAAAATGGGTATGGAGTTTCTTTTTGAGGTGATTAAAACTTTCAGGAATTAGGTGGTGGTGATGGTTGCACAACATTGTGAATATGCTGCATAGCACTGAATTGTATAATTTAAAATGTTTAAGGTGGAGAATCTTATGTCATATGAATGTATCTAAATAAAAATATGAGTTCCTCCACCCACTGAAAAAGCTTTCAAGACTTCTTCACATTAGGTTTGATACTCTCTATAGGTATCATGGGTTCCTGTTACATATCTCTAACAGGAGAAATTGCTATTTATTTGCATGTCTTTTCACCTTGACTGTGGATTTATGGGTATTATTGATAATACGTCTGTCTGATAGCTATAAGTGTGCTTGAGGTACAAATCCACCACACTGGAAAAATTTTATAATAGAACGTGCCTGCTAGGGATTTGTCTGTGATCATAAGGCAGATTCAAAATGAGAATGGTAATTGCCCTGAAAGTAACTGTCTAGAAGGAATATAGTAAATAGAATACAGTATAGCTATTCATCTTTCAGAGGTGGTCAAAAACAGCCACCTTTTGGAGTGGACACAGAGAGCCTTATTCTGAGCCATCAAAGGCATTGCTATAGCTCAAAACATGCTAAGCACAAGTGAAACAGTTCAACTGTAAGATTCATAATTGAAATATAGGATATTATACACATTGTGTCAGAAAAAAGTAAAATAGAAGAGTAAATGCTACAGAAAGAGCTATTGGGGATATTGTGACAGGATCTGGGCCTGAATAATGGTTATTTAAACCTTCAAAGTGACTCACCATCTCCCCATCTGTATACGGAATTCTACCATGTCCAATTGGGTCGTTATCAAAATAAATGTGGTTAACAGATGTCTTCAAAGTCTAAGACAATTAATTGGATATGATGGAACAAGAATACATTTGAAAATTATCATAAGTTTGCAGGATTTGATAGCTAGAAAAACTGTAGTGCTTGTAATAGAATGAGGAAGACAAGAAGTCAATCCATTCTGAGTAAAAGATGATAACAAAGAGGATTGGACATGTTATTATGAAGACCAAGTGGAACACAGATATAAAATGCGAGAACTCAGGGTAAGGACAGACCTTTCTTAATATAAGCCAAGAGTTTTTGCAAACAAAATAAAAGTAGATGCTCTTCAAATTCACTGGGTTTTCTTGCTATAAATGACAGCCAGAAATTCATGTAACAAATAAGGAACATATTTTAGGCAAATTATTTTCTTTTTGTTGTTGTTTTTGTTTCAGTTTTTATTTTATTATAATAAACTTAATGCTGCAATCCAGCTAGACTTGGAGGGGAGTAAGGAAAACATGGAACCCATAGAACTGCAGGAAGAACACAGAGATCATAGGATATTTCCAGCAGATGGGGATGAAGGGGTGCTCTCCTGAGCTACAGAAGGAATGGTATCATAGTTAAGATAAAACACAAGTCAAATTTATTAGATTTGTCCACAATCAGCAATGGTGATCTTCTTACTGGTCTTGTCATTCCCGGACCCAGACAACTGCATGGCTTCCACAATGTTCATGCCCTCTTATACTTTGCCAAGTATAACCACTTCTTTGCCATTCAACCACTTGGTCTTGGCAGTGCAAATGAAAAACTAGGAACCATTTGTGTTGTGTCCATCATATACCATGGACAAGATGTCAGGACACATATGCTTCAGGATAAAATTCTCATCATCAAATTTCTACCCCTGGATGGACTCGCTGCCACCATCCTGGCACATTAATCCTGGAATAATTCTATGAAAGCAGTAGTTTTTAAAACCAAATCCTTTTCCCCAGTGCTCAGAGCATGACAGTTCTCTGCTGTCTTTGGAACTTTGTCTGGAAACAACTTACAGGAGGTGCAGTTGAAGGGCTCACAGTCCATAGTGATGTCGAAAAACACAGTGGTGCTGACCACGGCTCGGTGGCATGGATGGTGTGGGGTGGCAGCATCCACAAGGCAAGCAACTTTTCTTCTAATTCATATTTCTAATAATTGTTCTGATTATTAATTCGTTAAGCCATGTAATCAATATTTACCAAAGGCCCAATATATGTTGAGAATAGATGGAGAAATACTATTTACAAAGATCCCACCTTTATGCAGCATACATAGTGATGAAGTTAAATATGTCAATCAAGGAAGGTCCTAATGTTTGATTTAAGAATATCAGTGAGTATATACATTGCAAATCTGTTAGCACGTAATTTGTCTGCCCTCTTTTCCTCAGTAGATTAATTCACTGTTATTATTAAATTCATGGCAAGTCCCATAAGTTGCTTCACCAAGTGGAAGCATTTTCACTAAACTACTCAGTTCTGAGCTGTTAGTACTGCTTCCTTAGTTTGTCATTATTTTATGTACCAATAATGTGCTAAGTAAAAACTGTTTATTGCTGGGGCTTGGCTCAGAGCATATAAAATCAAGGTAGAGTAGATAGTTTTCCTGTCACACACAAAATTTTACAGTCTAGAAAATGAAGCAAATTTATACAAATATGAAATTATTAATTAGAGTATGGAAGGAGATGCATAGCTTGTTAGCTATAGGTAAAACCTGTCCAACTCAATGTTTTCATCAGAATTCTGATATTAAGAGTTAAATACCAGTACCCCAGGATCATGATTCAGTAGAATATCCTGTGTCCAGAGCAAAATGACTAGCCAAAGTGACAGGAGGTATTTTATATCTCGTTCCACTAGCATAGTCTACGGTAGGCTCTTCATTCTCAGAAGTCAAGATGGTAGCATGTTGCTTGATTAGAACTATATTTATAATCATGTATGTCTCCAAATTTCCAGTTTAATTCCTTTAAAAATATCAACACTAATTAGATATAACGTATTTAAAATTTAACTTAGAATAGATTTATTTACAACATAACTGAAAAGTCTATAAATAGTACCTTAATTAGGTAAAGGATCTAAACAAAAAGAAAGCCTATAAGCAGAATATACATTCATTTCAAGTAAGATTGGAGGAATTACTATGGAATGATCATGCGCTAAGCCACAGAGACATTTTTAATAAATTCCAAAGTGGAAATCAGTTTGTATGACCAAGGTAAAGTTGTTCTGGAAATTTATTTTGAATTTTTGAGCAAAGATAGTCTGGTGACAGGCAAGTTCAACTCAGATCGTTGATGAATAGATATGAATTGGATATAAAAAGTCAAGGAAAGTGTATGCAAGGGAATGCATTGCAGTGAAAAAAATACTGTGAGCAAAGATACAGAAGTCAAGTATAGGTGATGAGTTAGGGAAATGGCATATAGTTAAACTTGGCCAAAATTTAATGGTTATGAAGAATATGCTAGGAAGGAATAGATCCAACCATTAGTCTTTGTATTAGCCATGACTTATTATTAGCAAGTGATATTTCTTATGGAATTATGGAATTCTAAGATGTGCAGCTTATTAGAGACTGTTTATATATATAGCTAGATGGAGGAAATATTAGGGTTTTTTTTTCTCTTTTCAGGTAGCATGATGACCGGCATAAAAAGCTTTAGCAGAACCATGTTTTATCTGCTGTAGCAGAAAATATCTTAAAAGGAATTTTGATCAACTCAGCTTGATTCACATGTTCATCTCTAAATCAGTTTTTTTCTGGCTGAGGGAATGGAATTCCATTTGGTTGGACTTAGGTTAAATAACCACCACCACACCACTCTGCTAACTGAAATTGTTCCAATGGCTTATATCTGTTTTCCATTGCTGAATAACAAATTACTACAAACTTACAAGCATAATACAACACACAGTTATTGTCTCATAGTTTCTATGGTCAGGAGTGCAGGCAGTTTAGCAGGGTCCTTTTTTCAGGGACTGAATGCCCATCTCTATTGACAGCTTAGCTAAACTAGTCCACATTATCCTACCTTGGCATCCATTTTTGTGGACAAGTGGACGGCGGGCCTTGAATTGACACTAATCCCTCTCAAGAGTGCAAGGATGTGCCCTCAATAACAGCCCCCAGAGCCACAAGACTTCCTCCAACATCTCTTGCTATATGCACTCTCCCCTGCCTCCCTGGCCTTTCCCCTTGTGAGCCCCTTGGTAAGATACCCCACCCATAGAAGCTTACCAAAATCCTGCTTCCTTTGGTTTGAACTGACCAATACAGCCTCAGCCTGGGAACTCCAAAGCATGCAACCCTTAGATCCTAATAATGGCATGTGTTGCATGTCCTACTGTGTTCTCTCTACCTGCCTTGAGTTTCCCGCATGCCCTTAGAGGTGTGACCTGCGTCTCCTCCAGGACCTATGAATAATAAATGTGTCTATCTTACTTTCTCTTGTGATCTTCTGTTGAATCACTGTTCACCATCTGACACTCTGGGGGTCCACTTAATAAATGCTAATTTAACAAAGTCAATAATCTGGAAACTAGAGGAGACAGTAATCTACTTCAAATACCTTCAGATTGTTGGAAAAATTCATTTCTTTTATTTTTTTCTTAAATTTTTATTTTAATGTTTATTTTTGAGAGAGAGAGAGAGAGAGAGCGAGCAGGGGATGGGCAGAGACAGAGGGAGATGCAGAATCTGAAGTAGCTCCAGGCTCTAAGCTGTCAGCACAAAGCCCAACAGGAGGCTCAAACTCACGAATAGTGAGATCATGACCTAAGCCAAAGTTGGACGCTTTAACCAACTGAGCCACCCAGGTGCCTCATGATAAAAATAAATAAATAAATAAATAAATAAATAAATAAATAATATTAATTAATTAATTAAATTAACTAAATAACACAAATAATAATTTTTTTCTTATTAATACAGTATTTGCCTTCTCTGTGTCAAATTCTGAACCAACCACTTTCTCCACGTAGGGAGGTGTAGGAAAAGGAACATACAAAGCATATGAGACCTGGGAGAAAGACCCATGGCAGGTGAAGACGGCTCTGTCATATGGAGAAGAGGATGACAAAGGCCACCATCAGGCAAAAAAAAAAAACCCATCGCCTCTGAGACAGAAAAGCCTAGAATGGCACAGTCTAGGAGAAGAGCTCCTGCTTCAAAAAGGGGCTCCTGGCCTAACCAATGAGGAGGCTCCCAAACACAGTCCCAATTCCAGCCTCAGAGGCAGCCACCCCTACCATGGCTCCCCCAGCCCCAATGAACTTGTTTGCTGTGTCACTGCCCCATGAAATGGCACTGGTTCTCAATATGTGGCTAGGAGTAAGTGAGGTCAGGGGACACATGGCTGCCAAGCTGCTAAGGCTCTCATCTGTCAGGGTCTCCAGTGGTTTTAGCACTACTACTGCAGATAGTGATTGGCTCAACAGCTGAGAGGTGCTCTTGACCAAGAAGGTGGTGGAGAACTTTGCACAGGCATACATTTTCAGGGGATGAGGGGCTGTGGCGGGAGCACTGTTCCCAGTGCAGAGAAGACAACTCATTTCCTGTGATTGTAAGGTCTCCCTTTTCTTCCTGGCCATTAGTGAGGGACCAGTCTCGACACTTATAGACTGCTTGTAGTTTCTTTTCATGTGGCCCCCTCAACACATTAGTACTAACTTCAATGTCTGCAAGGAATTTTCTTTTTCTTTTTCTTTTTTCAGTTTGCTACTCATTGCTTGACCAGATACCATTCCTTAAGGTCTATAATAATTTCTCAAATAAATGCATGCATTTTTTTTTGAAATCTTTGCTTTAAAAGTTAAATATAGTCTCCAAGGTGTTCTTATATAATTTTTCACTCAGATTTACCTATTGATTTTCTTTGAATTATCACCTCAAATCCTTGCTTGCTAATCTACTTTTTCCTCACATTCACATCTTTTTCCAAAAACAATGCCTTGTTTATAGAAATAAACTTTTACAACCCTTTAGCTACTTGGCTTGTCCAGCATGCCTGAGTTCGTTGATTAAAAGCAATGTCCAGAGGTTAATGGCATAAATACCTTTCTTGACCAGCCTAAGACAACCATGGAGGAAATTTACACTTTTCTGAAATTTGTAATAACAGCTATTACCTGTATTAAGTGTTTCTCAGAAACTACATTTAAAGCTTTAAATCTTCTTCTAGAGTTATTATTCCTTTCTAGATTAACACCAATATTTTAGTGATCCCTTAAAATATTATTTTTACACTGAATACATTTTCTGACATAATAAACACTTGTAAAAGACAATATCTGAATTATTTTCCTCAATATAGTAAGGCCTAAGTTAATATAACTATTTTTTCATCTGACAAAACTCAATAGCATGTTAAGCCTGTGGTCAATGTTTTCAAATATTTTAAGGAAAGTTTTTGTTTATCCATGTCTCAATAATCTTACATTTACAAAGTTTATTTTTCTCAAACACAAGATCTAATATTCATATTTGCCAAATTTACTATTGTTATTATAAGTCCAATTTTTAAAAGAGGTATAATTTATCCATGCAGGAATAACCTTAGCATTATTGATGTGCCTACTAGTATGAAAAGTAGGCCTTCTAGGTCTTGATTTGCAACTATTAACTAATATAGAGTGCAGGTTGAAGGTCAGAAACTTTGACATGCATTTTACTATAAGCTGGCATCAGTTTATGAACAAACCCTTTGAGAGTATTATTTTCATTTATAGTTATGGCCATTTAATCACATTAGATCTAAGGTTTATATGAGAGCTTACTATGAGCATCACTAAAATCAAGGCAAAGATATGTGAGCCCTTTTTTATTTTTTAAGTTTATTTATTTAGAGAGTCAGGGGAGGGGCAAAGAGAGCAGGAGAGACAGAGAATCCCAAGCAGGCTCCATGCTGTCAGTGCAGAGAGCCCAAATTGGGGCTTGAACTCACCAACTGCAAGATTATGACCTGAGCTGAAATCAAGATTGAGGTCTTAACCCACTGAGCCACCCAGGTACCCCTTTGTGAATCCTTTCTAGCTCTCTTCTCCTCAATAGATGTACCGATTCCCCTCTCTCTTCTTTCAGTTCTTTTCTCAAATGTTCTCTTTTCCATTAGGGCCTCCATTGTTACCCTTTCTAAATGGTAACACCCTTCACCCCAAGCACTCCCTGGTTCCTTCTTTATCTTTCTTCATTTTCTCATTTTACATATTTAATTATTTGTCAGTTAGCCCTCTCCTTAGAATGTAAGTTCCATGAGAGCAAGGGTTTCATTTGTTGGTTTGTTGTTGTTTCTATTGTTATTTGTTTATAACACCTGTGGTGTTCTGTGAACACCACAGAATCTAAGGAAGGGCTTGGAAATAACAGACACCAATGACTATTTGCACGTGAATGTGTATGTTACTTTCATGAGTCCTAATATTTTATTAATTTTTAAAAATGTATTTATTTATTTTGAGAGAGGGAGAGAGAACGTGAACAGAGAGATGGGAGGGGCAGAGAGAGGGAGAGAGGGAGAGAGAGAAAATCCCAAGCAGTCTCCATGCCATCTGCTCAGATCCCAATGTGGGGCTCGAACCAGCAAACTGTGAGATCTTGACCTGAGCTGAAACCAAGAGTCGGGACATTCAACTGTCTGAGCCACCCAGGTGTGACTATTAGTCACAATATTTTAAAGAATGACATTGCGTCATATTACTGCATATGAACATAACATGTTCTTAATAAACTCTTATTTATGTATACTGATCATGAACCTTTGCAAGATGACACTTCTTTAATCATTCCTTATAGAATTCTCCTCAAATATTAAAATCAGTATAATTTAAAAATAATTTTTATTCTCTACTTTCCTCTCATCTTTTCCCAGCTATTTTCTTTCATCCTTCAAAAAGTTTTCAATTCCTTTAGAAAATTATATAAAAGTCTAAATTAAAATATTGTTCACTATTTTTACTTACAAAAATGATCATAAACAATGAACTTCTCAAAATGGAAGTGTATGTTATTCCTCAAACTGTATTTTGCAAAAGTACACGATGTTATGTTACCTTGTCTAGTAACTTTTTAAGCTTCTAATGTTAGTGTAGGCATAGAATCTGAATACTTTACCTAAATATTAAACTTCTCTTAAAAAGACATTAATAGGCAAAGAAATTTTAATATATTCCTTTCCATAACCAAGAGTAATATTAACATTCATCTAGTGAAATTCTCCAGAAAAGGAAAGACCTGTTAAGAGATTTAAAATGCTGGAAGAGAGCCTGCATTTACTATAAATGCATACTAAGAACCTTGCTGTATCGCACTTTAGAAATTAAAGTTCAAGAACCATTGCTAATGAAAGTAAAAGATAATTACTATTCAAAAGTCATTTTAGTTTAATGCCAAGAATTAATTTAAAATAATTTCACATTTGACCTAAAGACCCTTATGTTTTGGCCTACATCTGTATACTGCAAGTTCCCTTGTGAAATGTAATGAATTGTCTTGTTTTAATATCAACTACTTTTCTTTTTTTAAAAGTCTACTTAGAATAGAGCTTGCTCATGGGTTTTCTTATACATGACAGTTAAGAACTCCATCATTTTTTAATTATTAATTAATTCTTCTTTTAAAGAGCTATTTAGATAGTCTTTGCTTACTTTTGGATTAAAATGTAACAATTACTCCCTAAGGGTACCTATCATTATATACTAGCTGTGCAATAATGTGCTCTCTCTTACCCCTTGAACTACCATTATATCCCAGCATACAGTTTGTTTTCATCCACGAGTAAAGCAGTAATAAAGAGATGAGTATATTTACAAAATGTATAGCTATTGGCTTACCTAGACCTTGAGATGACTCTGCTGAATATACATGATTGACAGATCACTTTGCTACTTTCATTACTACTACAAAAATTGAAGCAACCACAGTGGAATAATGGATAATTCTAAGATCTCACTATTCATCCTTCTTAATTTGAATCTACCTGGGGATAAATTCTCAGTTACTCCTGATCTTCAAATTGTGGGCCTCTCCTCTGTTACCTTCTTATTTATTTGCTAAAAATTTCTAGGACAGATTTTTCCCAAACTGCTTTTTGTAACATAGTAACTTGTGTTGGGGCTGCTTAAAATGAAACTCAATTTCTGAAAATTGTTAAATTTTGAAAGGGAATTAATATTTAATTTGAAAATGGGTATTCTGAATCATCATAGGAGAATATAGTATGGGATGACCCTAAATTATTCTAACTACATTTTCTTTCTTTCATTCTTTCTTGCTTGCTTGCTTTCTTGCTTTCTTTCCTTTTTATTTATTTATTTTTTTCTCTCTTCAAAAACCTCATTACCTTTTGGTGGTCAGTTTTGGAAATAAAGGAAAAATAATATTCATGATTTTTACATCTCACTTTAATTTCAGATGTGATTCCTAAACATATGAGGACTAAATTCAGTCTATGGTATTCCACTAACAACTAAATATCAGGTTAAATACAGTTAACTGACAATTTTCACCACTGAATCTTTGGAAGACTTCCTAAGAATTCAGTTAAGATAGTCCATGGCACCTAATTATACTAAACTACTGAGTGGTATTCCCACTAAATTTTGCTAATGTTTTTTTTAAACGTTTTATTTATTTTTGAGACAGGGAGAGACAGAGCATGAACAGGGGAGGGTCAGAGAGAGGGAGACACAGAATCTGAAACAGGCTCCAGGCTCTGAGCTGTCAGCACAGAGCCCGACGCAGGGCTCAAACTCACAGACAGCGAGATCATGGCCTGAGCCGAAGTCGGCTGCTTAACCGATTGAGCCACCCAGGCACCCCTTGCTAATCTTTCTTAGGTCACTCACTTTCTTTCTCTAAAGTAATAATACGAATGTCATATATAATGGTTTGCACTCTGTAAGTATATTCATATCCATTATTCTATTTTCATTTGATTCTCCAAAATAACCATATGATTTAAAAAGGAGTTGTAGAAGTCATATTTTATAGATTAAATAATTACAGCTTAGACAGAAATAAAGTGCCCAAGTTCCCACTGCTTATATATGAGAAACCAATTATTTAGGTCATCTGATTTCAAGTTTAGTATCCTTTTAGGAAGTATTCCAACTTTAAAATTTTAATTTATAATTCCAATCATCTAAAGTCAAAAACAGTGATATTCTCCTCTTACACAGATTTGGGCTCTTTCGCTTATCAACAGGATTATGAACAAATAAATAAATAAAAACAAAACCCTAAATGAAGGCCTTTACTTCAGTATAATACTTGTTCAGCACCTATTACATACTAGACAATGTTCTAGGCACTGTGAATCCAAATACAAGTATAGTACATGTAATCTCTGAGGAAGCTAACATGTTATTAGATGACTATATATATATATATATATATATATATATATATATATATATCGCATGCATAAAAGGTACAGAAAACATAGAAGCCCAGAGATTAAATAGAAAGCAAATGTCCCTTTTGAGAAAATTGGTGGTAGTCAAGAAGGGATTTACTGAGAATCTATGATATGATGATACTGTTTCAGGAAAATAGAAGTTTGTCATGTATTTAAAAGTAGAAAGAACCTAAGGAAGGAAGTTCCTTAGATGTTCCTAAGAAGGAACATAAACTAAAAAAAGAAAAAATGTATAAAGAGAGTAAGGCATGAAAATCATGAGATTTTCAAAAAAGTAGTATATTTTTATATTGCTTTAGTAGAAAAAGAGTTGGGAAAGAAAAGAGTAAGATATGATCCAACTATCCAGATAGGCAGTTTGGTAGAGAAAAAAATGACCTTAAGTTTAAGGCCAAAAATTTCTGCATTTAAATTCCAGACGTGCCATTTATTAAACATTTTACATTGGGAAAGGTAACCAATTTCTCTGATCATTTTTTTTTCCCTAAGAAATTGGGATAACAATGCCTACCTCTTACATATTATGTGTATAACAAGCCCAGCATAGCATATAACAATGTGTAAGTGCTAAATAAATGTGAGCTATTGGTATGGAAGAGTTTAAGTAGAGATAAGCCAAATCTTAAACTTGTAATTTTACTATGAATCATGGATCCTGTCATGAATCATCCTCAAATGATTTTACATCATAAAGTAAATTGTAGGATAAATACATTCTGAACCATCTAAACTCAGTTTTATTTTCTTTGCAAAAATTAAAATGACTGCTTTTAGCACTTGATCATAGATCTATTTTCCAAATGTGGTATATTTATTTTCTAATATATTTCTTGTTTGGTGCTTTATTTTTATTACATAACTTTAGCTAACCTAGTTGGGTGTTTTTCCATTCATTTAGTGAATATGTCTTATCATAGATAATTGAGATGGTGTCATATTCTTCTATTTAGAAAAGAGATCTAAAAATATAATTCAAGAATTAAATTTTATAACTGAATAGCATATCATTTTTAAGAACAAAGCCATTTTCTCAATGTTTAGTGTTCTTAGAGGAAAACAAAGGCCAAACAGCTAAAGCACACTGCATTCAAAATGCACTGAAAGTGACAGTTTATAAATTTTAATTATATTAAAGAAAACATCACAATAAATATGAACCTTAGACTCCCTCCATGATTGAACTAAATACATATTTAATATATGTACTTATTAAAATAGCTTTACAGTAAAATTTTAGGACAACGTGGTGTTTCTTGGTAGCTTTCTTTGGCATACCAGGTTATAAGTAGCATGGAAACAATGATTTCATTTGCTTTAGAGAAAACCTTAGACATTAATCCTAATTCTAGGAGAAAGATCATCAGTTTGAACCTTTCCCTTTTCCCTTTCACAATGCTATGTTGATACTAATTTAAAAGTTTTATTCAATTAAAAAAAAGGTAAACATAAGTCCAGCACTGTGAGTTCATGAGAAAAAAAATACATGAGTATATATGTATGTATGTGTGTATGTATATATTTATATATATGTGTATGAAAATTAAAAAGAAACAAATAAATTATATTACAGTTAGGCATACTGTAATTACTCTCACGAAATCAACGTCACTTTCAGATACTTGGGCTGCTTGAAACATAGTTTTCTCTGAGAACATTATGTCTGATTGACCTTAATCCTGAGGAAACAATTTTAGTTATCAATATATCAATTCTCTTTACAAAAATCTCCCTGGATTTACTTATCTCTATGCCTAACTTCCAATTTTCTTTTGTCAGTTTTGGGGTTCTTTTATTCCTTTAGGGTAGTCAAATCAATTCCCTAAGTGAATTCCAAAGATTTTCGCTGCAAAACTCTAATCTACTTTTATGGTCACATCAGGATCATTTGATGACAAGAATTCAAAACTGGATATTTTTCTTCAGGAATAACTATGATTTAAAAAAGTCATTAATCCAAGTTATTTTTTTTATTTTTTTTTATTTTTTATTTTTTAATATATGAAATTTACTGTCAAATTGGTTTCCATACAACACCCAGTGCTCATCCCAAAAGGTGCCCTCCTCAATACCCATCACCCACCCTGCCCTCCCTCCCACCCCCCATCAACCCTCAATTTGTTCTCAGTTTTTAACAGTCTCTTATGCTTTGGCTCTCTCCCACTCTAACCTCTTTTTTTTTTTTTTCCTTCCCCTCCCCCATGGGTTTCTGTTATGTTTCTCAGGATCCACATAAGAGTGAAACCATATGGTATCTGTCTTTCTCTGTATGGCTTATTTCACTTAGCATCACACTCTCCAGTTCCATCCATGTTGCTACAAAAGACCATATTTCATTTTTTCTCATTGCCACGTAGTATTCCATTGTGTATATAAACCACACTTTCTTTATCCATTCATCAGTTGATGGACATTTAGGCTCTTTCCATAATTTGGCTATTGTTGAGAGTGCCGCTATAAACACTGGGGTACAGGTGCCCCTATGCATCAGTACTCCTGTATCCCTTGGATAAATTCCTAGCAGTGCTATTGCTGGGTCATAGGGTAGGTCTATTTTTAATTTTCTGAGGAACCTCCACACTGCTTTCCAGAGCGGCTGCACCAATTTGCATTCCCACCAACAGTGCAAGAGGGTTCCTGTTTCTCCACATCCTCTCCAGCATCTATAGTCTCCTGATTTCTTCATTTTGGCCACTCTGACTGGCGTGAGGTGATATCTGAGTGTGGTTTTGATTTGTATTTCCCTGATAAGGAGCGACGTTGAACATCTTTTCATGTGCCTGTTGGCCATCCGGATGTCTTCTTTAGAGAAGTGTCTATTCATGTTTTCTGCCCATTTCTTCACTGGGTTATTTGTTTTTCGGGTGTGGAGTTTGATGAGCTCTTTATAGATTTTGGATACTAGCCCTTTGTCCGATGTGTCATTTGCAAATATCTTTTCCCATTCCGTTGGTTGCCTTTTAGTTTTGTTGGTTGTTTCCTTTGCTGTGCAGAAGCTTTTTATCTTCATAAGGTCCCAGTAATTCACTTTTGCTTTTAATTCCCTTGCCTTTGGGGATGTGCCGAGTAAGAGATTGCTACGGCTGAGGTCAGAGAGGTCTTTTCCTGCTTTCTCCTCTAAGGTTTTGATGGTTTCCTGTCTCACATTCAGGTCCTTTCTCCATTTTGAGTTTATTTTTGTGAATGGTGTGAGAAAGTGGTCTAGTTTCAACCTTCTGCATGTTGCTGTCCAGTTCTCCCAGCACCATTTGTTAAAGAGACTGTCTTTTTTCCATTGGATGTTCTTTCCTGCTTTGTCAAAGATGAGTTGGCCATACGTTTGTGGGTCTAGTTCTGGGGTTTCTATTCTATTCCATTGGTCTATGTGTCTGTTTTTATGCCAATACCATGCTGACTTGATGATGACAGCTTTGTAGTAGAGGCTAAAGTCTGGGATTGTGATGCCTCCTGCTTTGGTCTTCTTCTTCAAAATTACTTTGGCTATTCGGGGCCTTTTGTGGTTCCATATGAATTTTAGGATTGCTTGTTCTAGTTTCGAGAAGAATGCTGGTGCAATTTTGATTGGGATTGCATTGAATGTGTAGATAGCTTTGGGTAGTATTGACATTTTGACAATATTTATTCTTCCAATCCATGAGCAGGGAATGTCTTTCCATTTCTTTATATCTTCTTCAATTACCTGCATGAGCTTTCTATAGTTTTCAGCATACAGATCTTTTACATCTTTGGTTAGATTTATTCCTAGGTATTTTATGCTTCTTGGTGCAATTGTGAATGGGATCAGTTTCTTCATTTGTCTTTCTGTTGCTTCATTGTTAGTGTATAAGAATGCAACTGATTTCTGTACATTGATTTTGTATCCTGCAACTTTGCTGAATTCATGTATCAGTTCTAGCAGACTTTTGGTGGAGTCTATCGGATTTTCCATGTATAATATCATGTCATCTGCAAAAAGCGAAAGCTTGACTTCGTCTTTGCCAATTTTGATGCCTTTGATTTCCTTTTGTTGTCTGATTGCTGATGCTAGAACTTCCAGCACTATATTAAACAACAGCGGTGACAGTGGGCATCCCTGTCGTGTTCCTGATCTCAGGGAAAAAGCTCTCAGTTTTTCCCCGTTGAGGATGATGTTAGCTGTGGGCTTTTCATAAATGGCCTTTATGATCTTTAAGTATGTTCCTTCTATCCCGACTTTCTCAAGGGTTTTTATTAAGAAAGGGTGCTGGATTTTGTCAAAGGCCTTTTCTGCATCGATTGACAGGATCATATGGTTCTTCTCTTTTTTTTTGTTAATGTGATGTATCACGTTGATCGATTTGCGAATGTTGAACCAGCCCTGCATCCCAGGAATGAATCCCACTTGATCATGATGAATAATTCTTTTTATATGCTGTTGAATTCGATTTGCTAGTATCTTATTAAGAATTTTTGCATCCATATTCATCAGGGATATTGGCCTGTAGTTCTCTTTTTTTACTGGGTCTCTGTCTGGTTTAGGAATCAAAGTAATACTGGCTTCATAGAATGAGTCTGGAAGTTTTCCTTCCCTTTCTATTTCTTGGAATAGCTTGAGAAGGATAGGTATTATCTCTGCTTTAAATGTCTGGTAGAACTCCCCTGGGAAGCCATCTGGTCCTGGACTCTTATTTGTTGGGAGATTTTTGATAACCGATTCAATTTCTTCGCTGGTTATGGGTCTGTTCAAGCTTTCTATTTCCTCCTGATTGAGTTTTGGAAGAGTGTGGGTGTTTAGAAATTTGTCCATTTCTTCCAGGTTGTCCAATTTGCTGGCATATAATTTTTCATAGTATTCCCTGATAATTGTTTGTATCTCTGAGGGATTGGTTGTAATCATTCCATTTTCATTCATGATTTTATCTATTTGGGTCATCTCCCTTTTCTTTTTGAGAAGCCTGGCTAGAGGTTTGTCAATTTTGTTTATTTTTTCAAAAAACCAACTCTTGGTTTCGTTGATCTGCTCTACAGTTTTTTTAGATTCTATATTGTTTATTTCTGCTCTGATCTTTATTATTTCTCTTCTTCTGCTGGGTTTAGGCTGCCTTTGCTGTTCTGCTTCTATTTCCTTTAGGTGTGCTGTTAGATTTTGTATTTGGGATTTTTCTTGTTTCTTGAGATAGGCCTGGATTGCAATGTATTTTCCTCTCAGGACTGCCTTCGCTGCATCCCAAAGCGTTTGGATTGTTGTATTTTCATTTTCGTTTGTTTCCATATATTTTTTAATTTCTTCTCTAATTGCCTGGTTGACCCACTCATTCGTTAGTAGGGTGTTCTTTAACCTCCATGCTTTTGGAGGTTTTCCAGACTTTTTCCTGTGGTTGATTTCAAGCTTCATAGCATTGTGGTCTGAAAGTATGCATGGTATAATTTCAATTCTTGTAAACTTATGAAGGGCTGTTTTGTGACCCAGTATATGTTCTATCTTGGAGAATGTTCCATGTGCACTCGAGAAGAAAGTATATTCTGTTGCTTTGGGATGCAGAGTTCTAAATACATCTGTCAAGTCCATCTGATCCAATGTATCATTCAGGGCCCTTGTTTCTTTATTGACTGTGTGTCTAGATGATCTATCCATTTCTGTAAGTGGGGTGTTAAAGTCCCCTGCAATGACCACATTCTTATCAATAAGGTTGCTTATGTTTATGAGTAATTGTTTTATATATCTGGGGGCTCGGGTATTTGGCGCATAGACATTTATAATAGTTAGCTCTTCCTGGTGGATAGACCCTGTGATTATTATATAATGCCCTTCTTCATCTCTTGTTACAGCCTTTAATTTAAAGTCTAGTTTGTCTGATATAAGTATGGCTACTCCAGCTTTCTTTTGGCTTCCAGGAGCATGATAAATAGTTCTCCATCCCCTCACTCTCAATCTAAAGGTGTCCTCAGATCTAAAATGAGTCTCTTGTAGACAGCAAATAGATGGGTCTTGTTTTTGTATCCATTCTGATACCCTATGTCTTTTAGTTGGCGCATTTAATCCATTTACATTCAGTGTTATTATAGAAAGATATGGGTTTAGAGTCATTGTGATGTCTGTATGTTTTATGCTTGTAGTGATGTCTCTGGTACTTTGTCTCACAGGATCCCCCTTAGGATCTCTTGTAGGGCTGGTTTCGTGGTGACAAATTCCTTCAGTTTTTGTTTGTTTGGGAAGACCTTTATCTCTCCTTCTATTCTAAATGACAGACTTGCTGGATAAAGGATTCTCGGCTGCATATTTTTTCTGTTTAGCACACTGTAGATATCGTGCCAAGCCTTTCTGGCCTGCCAAGTTTCAAAGGAGAGATCAGTCACGAGTCTTATAGGTCTCCCTTTATAAGTGAGGGCACGTTTATCCCTTGCTGCTTTCAGAATTTTCTCTTTATCCTTGTATTTTGCCAGTTTCACTATGATATGTCGTGCAGAAGATCGATTCAAGTTACGTCTGAAGGGAGTTCTCTGTGCCTCTTGGATTTCAATGCCTTTTTCCTTCCCCAGTTCAGGGAAGTTCTCAGCTATAATTTGTTCAAGTACCCCTTCAGCACCTTTCCCTCTCTCTTCCTCCTCTGGGATACCAATTATGCGTATATTATTTTTTTTTAGTGTATCACTTAGTTCTCTAATTTTCCCCTCATACTCCTGGATTTTTTTATCTCTCTTTCTTTCAGCTTCCTCTTTCTCCATAACTTTATCTTCTAGTTCACCTATTCTCTCCTCTGCTTCTTCAAGCCGAGCCATCGTGGATTCCATTTTGTTTTGCATTTCGTTTAAAGCGTTTTTCAACTCCTCGTGACTGTTCCTTAGTCCCTCGATCTTTGTGGCAAGAGATTCTCTGCTGTCCTGTATACTGTTTTCAAGCCCAGCGATTAATTTTATGACTATTATTCTAAATTCACTTTCTGTTATATTATTTAAATCCTTTTTGATCAGTTCATTAGCTGTTGTTATTTCCTGGAGATTCTTCTGAGGGGAATTCTTCCGTTTGGTCATTTTGGAGAGTCCCTTGCGTGGTGAGGACCTGCAGGGCACTTCCCCTGTGCTGTGGTGTATAACTGGAGTTAGTGGGCGGGGCCGCAGTCCGACCCGATGTCTGCCCCCAGCCCACTGCTGGGGCCACAGTCAGACTGGTGTGTGCCTTCTCTTCCCCTCTCCTAGGGGCGGGATTCACTGTGGGGTGGCGTGTCCCGTCTGGGCTACTTGCACACTGCCAGGCTTGTGTTGCTGGGGATCTGGCGTATTAGCTGGGGTGGGTAGGCAAGGTGCACGGGGGGTGGAGGGGCAGGCTTAGCTCGCTTCTCCTTAGGTGATCCACTCCAGGAGGAGCCATGTGGCAGCGGGAGGGAGTCAGATCCGCTGCCGGAGGTTTGGCTCCGCAGAAGCACAGAGTTGGGTGTTTGGGCGGAGCGAGCAAGTTCCCTGGCAGGAACTGGTTCCCTTTGGGATTTTGGCTGGGGGATGGGCGGGGGAGATGGCGCTGGCGCCTTTGTTCCCCGCCAAGCTGAGCTCTGCCGTCCGGGGGCTCAGCAGCTCTCCCTCCCTTTGTCCTCCAGCCTTCCCGCTTTCCGCGCAGAGCTGTTAACTTATGACCTCCCAGACGCTAAGTCGCGCTTGCTGTCGGAACACAGTCCGTCCGGCCCCTCCGCTTTTGCCAGCCAGACTCGGGGCTCTGCTTGGCCGGCGAGCCGCCCCTCCGCCCCGGCTCCCTCCCGCCAGTCCGTGGAGCGCGCACCGCCTCGCCGCCCTTCCTACCCTCTTCCGTGGGCCTCTCGTCTGCGCTTGACTCCGGAGACTCCCTTCTGCTAACCCTCTGGCGGTTTTCTGGGTTCTTTAGGCAGGTGTAGGTGGAATCTAAGTGATCGGCAGGACGCGTTGTGAGCCCCGCGTCCTCCTACGCCGCCATCTTCCGGAACCTCCTGTTTTTTGGATGTTAAGTTTGTTAAGTTCTCTATAGATTTTAGATACTAACCCTTTATCAGATATGCCATTTGCAAAAATCTTCTGCCATTCCAAACATTGCCTTTTAGTTTTGTTGATTGTTTCCTTCACTGTGCATAAGCTTTTTCTCTTGATGAAGTCTCAATAGTTTATTTTTGGTTTTGTTTCTCTTGCCTCCAGAGATGTGTCTAGTAAGAAGTTACTATGGCCATTGTCAAAGAGGTAACCACCTGTGTTCTCCTCTAGGATTTTGATTGTGTTCTGTCTCACATTTAGGTCTTCCATCCATTTTAAATTTATTTTTGTGTATGGTGTAAGAAAGTGGTCCGGTTTCATTCTTTTGCATGTTACTATCCAATTTTCCCAACACCATTTCTTGACAGATATCACCTCACACCCGTCAGAATGGCTAAAATTAACAACTCAGGAAACAATATGGTGGTGAGGGTGAAGAGAAAGGAGAGCCTCTTACACTCTGTATAAATTCAAACTGGTGCAGTCACCCTGGAAAACAATATGGAAGTTTCTCAGAAAAATTAAAAACAGAACTACCCTACTATCCAGCAATTGTACTCCTAGGTATTTACCCAAAGGATACAAAAGTACTGATCTGAAGGGATACATGTACCCTGATGTTTATAGTAGCGTTATCAACAATAGCCAAATTATGGAAAGGGCCCAAATGTCCATCCACTGATAAGTGAACAAAGAAGTGATAGATAGATAAATAGATGTAGATAGAGATAGAGATAGAGACATATAGAGATATATAAATATATAATTGAATATTACTCGTCCATAAAAAATGAAATATTGCCATTTGCAACAACATAGATGGAGCTAGAAAGTATTATGATAAGCAAAATAAGATAATCAGAGAATGACAAATACCATATTATTTCACTCATATGTGGAACTTAGGAAGTAAAACAGATGAACATGGGGGGTGGGAAATTGAGGCAAACCTGGAAACAGACTGGTAACTAAGAGAACAAACTGCAGGTTGATAGAGGGGTGGTGGGCAGAGGGATGTATTAAATTGGTGATGGATTTTAAGGAGGGCACTTTTAATGAACACTGAGTATTATATGTAAGTGATGAACCTCTAAATCCTGTACATGAAACTAATATTACACTATGTGTTAAGTAACTGGAATTTAGACAAAAACTTGGAAGGAAAAAATCAAAGTTAAAACAAAAACAAATACATTGTTAGATGTAGATAAGGACCAATCATGAAAAAATTTATGTGGCATAAAAAAATATCATTTAATTCTTACTGAGATAGAAAAAATTGGAGGATTTGAACCAAGAAATTGTCCAACCTCTGAAAAACTGCTGTGATATTTATGATTTATAATAATAATATATATTTGGTCTTTGTCTCATTCTCTTATACAGTGCTCATAAAGCCACTAGAATTCCCTAACTGATTACAGTTATAAAACTGCCTCTTGTTATTTTGTGAGGTAACTTTTAGACCCTATCTAAGGATGGGGGCTGGTTGCCAGGACAACCAACCATGTGATTAAAGGGTTTGAAGTTACTTTCCATACCCGGACTTCTGGAGAGGATGGGGACACAGGCTCAAGGTTGAATCAGCCTCTAATGGTCAATGATTTAATCATGACTTTGTAATAAAGCCTCCATAGAAATCCAAAAGTACTGGTTTTGAGAGCTTCCAGATTGGTGAACACATGAAGATGTGAGGAGAGTGGCCCTCCTGGAGAGTGCATGGAAGCTCCTGCCCTTTCCCCATATCTTGCCCTTTGTATCTCTCCCATCTGCATGTTCTTGTTATATCCTTTTATAATAACTCAGTAATCTAGTAAGTAAAATGTCTCTTTAAGTTCTGTGAGATGCTCTAGTAAATTAATTGATACTTTCTGAAGGGGGTCATTGGAAGAGTCAATCTATAGCTGGTAGATCAGAAGTATAGGTGATAACCTGAGCTTTGGTGTCAGAAGTGGGAGAAGAGAGCAACAGTCTTGAAGGCCTGGGGAGGGTGTACTTGGAATCTCCAGTTCTATACCTGGTTGGTGTGGGTCAGAATCCATCCATAAAAATTAAATACTACCAGAAAACCTAATATTTTTCTTCAATATTTATGAATATAGTACATATAATAAAGTGAAGAGTTCCTACTATTTTATGTTGATGAGTTTTGAGGATATGTGTATCTTTCTACCACTATCTAAAATCAATGGAAAGTTCATCATCACCATGGAAAGTTCTCAAATGTTTCCAGTCAATTCCTAGTCCTTCTCTGCACCCCTACCCACTAAGGAAACCACTTTATGATTATATTATCATGAATTATTTTGCTTACTTTGGGTTTAATACAAATAAAGTAACAGAGTCAATATGGTTTGGTTTGATATATTTTGCTCAATCTAATGCTTTTTTGTATATGGTAACAATATAAATTTCTTTCTTTCTTTGGTTTCCTTTAGCAGACTGAGGAAGTATGCTTTTATTCCTAAGGTGCTGAGAGTTTTTATTATAGATGCATGTAGAATATTATCAAACATTATCTCTGCATTTATTGAGATTATCATATATATCTCTTTATGTTGTTAGTGCAGTTAATTAAATAGATTTTCTATGTAAAATCTGTTTTTCATTATTGAGATAACTCTCATTTGATCATGCTTTCTGTATAATAGGATACAATTTGCTAATATTTTGTTAAAGGATTTTGCATGTATGGTGATAAGAAATTATTATCTGATTTTATTTTTACCATATTTTTATCAGATTTTCATGTCAGGTTATATTGACCTCACAGTACAATTTGGGAATTGTTCCAATCTGCTAGATTTTCTGGAAGAGTTTGTATAAGACATTTATTTGTTTCTTTAAAGTATTAATAAAATTTACCAGTGCTGCCATCTAGGCCTAGAATTCTCTTCATAGTTTTTAAGATTGTTTTCAACCATGTTAATTGATATAGAGCTATTTATTTTTCTTATTTTGTTTTGAGCTTTTTTAGGTAAGTTGGGTTTTGCTTTATTTTTGTTTTTGGAGAAAAATTTTGTGTTTGATATAAGTTTTCAAATTTATTGGCATAATGTCCGTGTATGTCCTTAGCATCATTTTAATTACTGGGATGTCTCTACTGGTATCTACTCTTTCATTATTGAAATTGTTAATTAGTGTTTTCTCTCTTCTTGATTAGTCTTGCAAGGGATTTATTAGCTCTATTAATCTTACAAAAAGCAACTACATTTACTTCCTATCCCTGGAGATAATGCAAACCTGCTACAATGTTAGCTCCTGGAATCATAATAAAAGCAGTGATCTATACGGAGGTGGATAATGTCTGTAATGAGCATGTTAAAGTGAATGCACCATCCATTCTCCAAAACTCACCAGATGGTCATCTTCTATGGGAAGGCTTGGAGGTCATTCCATTTACCAAAGCGAAGAGGCATGCACTGGTTAAGTGGTACAAAGACCAGTATCTTGGCAGTTCATTGGTGGTTTTCCCAAAGGAACTGAAAACAATTACTCCAATAACTGCACTGAAAGGAAAATTGGGGGAATATCTAAATGCTTTCAAGATTGCTGGTCACACACAATGTTCAATTTTACATGGATTTCTGGAGATCTGAAAGTGGCATCATGATGTTGGTAGACAATTCTACATTGTCCTCTCAATTTTTGCATATCTTGAATCAACTTTTGTTCTGTAATATGTTTCCAAATAATGTTTGTATAGCAGACAGCCTTAGAAGATAGAGATAGGGTCCCCTTCCAGGACAGAGGTTATATTGTTTGGCTTTGATAAAGATAATGTTTCTTCTGGGAAGGTATTTGAGCAAGTTTTCTAATAGCTTCCTCATCACACATTTAGAGTTTGAAAGCTTGAGGTCCCTCAGTTGTGAGGCAAATTCACTCTTTGTGCAACATTCTGTGGGATCACTCCATGTGAACCTTGATGGGACTTAGAGAGCAGGGAGAACTAATGCAAACATGAAACTCAAGATTCTTTCTCTGTCAGGACTAATAAAACACTTTACCTTTGTCTTTGACCTGAGTTTCATGTCTTCTGCTAGCATACATGCACTTGTGAAAGGTTGACTTGTTAGCTTGGAAACAGAAAATTTCAGATACTTCATAGCTTTTGATAATTAACCCCTATCCCCTTACAGATTTAGAACATAAAGGAAGCTACTGTTAAGCTGAGTTCAGACTAAGTGGACTGGTCAGTCCACAGACACACTTAGAGGTCATCTCTCTAACCACTAGATGTATAATCAAAATCAATGTAGTTGGCGTAATGCATAACCACTACATTTGGTCCTTGGCCTGTGTGGTAGGAACTCTTGTAGTTTGGAAGTCTATGTGGTGCCTCTGAAATTGTCCCTTTCCCATAACCAGTATTTTATTTTATTTTATTTTACTTTATTTTATTTTATTTTATTTTATTTTTAAATCACATGTTTGAGGAAATAGCAAAAATTAACAGCACCTTAAAGAACCAATGAATGCAAGAGTGGTAATCCTACCATATCTCAGCTTAGCTTCCAAGTCCAAATGCTACAAAAATCAGAATATGGAGAATGAAAATTATATACTATTATATCAAGCAAGTGATAGCTTCAATTCAGACACTCTACCAGATGCAGTATCTGCACTAGAGAGAATTAACATGATCTGAGAAACATGGCATGAGACAAAGTATGATTTATAAAATTGATTTATTTATATCTCTCTCTGTTAGGGGAGAGAATCAGAATGAGTTCACATTCACTTAGAAGAAAAAATGGTATATAGTTACAGTTTCCCCAGGGCTGTGTTGATTCCCTTGCTCCCTTTTATATCCTCCAAAGAGATCTAGACTCTTTGGACATTACATGGAATATCACTGGTACATTGAATTGATGATATCATACAAATAAAAGATTGGATGAGCAAGAAGTGGCTAGTGTATTAGAGGCCTGGGTAAGACATGAAGTCCACGGGGTGGAAACTAAAGACTAGAGACCTGCTACTTTGGCAAAATGTCTAAGGGCTAATGCTCTTAGCATTCTGGGAAATCCTCTCCAAAGTAAAACAAATTATTTCATCAGACTCTCCCACCATGAGGACTCTGAGATTTATTTCTCTTATTTTATAGTGATTCTAGAAATAAAAAATATCTTACTAGATTTTGTATTCAAATAACATTATGCTATTTCATGAACAATATAAGAAACTTATAATTGTACAATTCCATTTATTCTTCTCTTATACTTTCTCCTCTTGATGTCATATATTTTACTTCTGGATGTACTACAAATCTCACAGAATGTATACATTTATTTTAAAATAATTTATTAGTTAATATATCCACTGAATGTATAGAAGAATGATGGCCCCATGGCCTTTGCCTCCTGGTGCTATGCCCAAGAATAAGTTCCATTAAATGGAAAAAAAAATGACATTGTAGATGTCACTAAGATTATTAACCACTTGATTTTAAAATAAGGTTATACTGGATTATCCAGGTGGGTCCAGTGTAGTCACATGAGCCCATAAAACCAGAGGATGTCTAAAGAAGAGGAAGTTAGGGAGATTAGAAGAACAAGAATTTGACCTTTCATTGTCGGCTTGAAGATGAAGGGGCATTGTGGAAAGCATGAGAAGGAAAAATTTCTGGCATCAATCAGTGCACTTAAAAGTGGATCCCAAGCATAGAATATAACTGAAGTCAGGCTGATAACTTTATTTTAGCCAAATGTGACTCTGACCAGATTTATATACTACCTACCAAGTTTCTGACCTTCGCAACTATGAAGATAATAAATTTATATTGTTTAAAGGGCTGATAATGTGTTATACAATGATAGAAAGCTAATTATATACAAAACATACATATGTGTGTTATAATTATGTATATTACTAATTATGTATATTATAGACATTGCATATAATTAAGCATATATGCATATATATGTAATAGATACATAATAATGAACATATCCTTTTCTGTTACTTTTTACTCCTTTTACTCTTCTGTCACCTGGTATTAGGGAGTGAGGCCTTTGGGAGGTGCTTAGGTCATGAGGATGAAGCCCTCATGAATGGGATTAGTGCTTTTATAAAAGAGCCTCCAGAGAGCCCCCTACCTCCCTTCCACCATGTGAGAACACAGCAAGGCACTAATGATGAACAAGTAAGGGGGCCTCTACGGGAAGGTGACCACGCTGATACCTTGATTATGAACTTGCCAGTCTCCAGAATGTGAGGAATTTCTGTTGTTTATGGGCCATTCAGTCGGGGATTTTGGTACAGCTCTTCTTTTTTTTTTATTTAAAAAAATTTTTTAATGTTTTATTTACTTTTGAGAGAGGCAGAGTATGAGCGGGGGAGAGGCAGACAAAGAGGGAGACACAGAATCCGAAGCAGGCTCCAGGTTCTGAGCTGTCAGCACAGAGCCCAACACAGGGCTTGAACCCACGAGCTGTGAGATCATGACCTGAGCTGAAGTCAGACACTTAACCGACTGAGCCACCCAGGTGCCCCTTGGTACTGCTCTTCTATAAATAAACTTAAGACATACTCCTTGTGGATGTAGGCTTCTTTTATTTCTTTCCATTAGCTTGAAGAATTTAGCATTTATTAAAGGTTGTATCTATTAGAAATGCAATCTGTCAGAGTCTGTCTGACAGATTTATTTCCCCTTCTGTATTGAAGAATATTTTCACTGGTTATATAATTCTAGGTTGTTTTTTTTCATTCAGCATTTTAAAGATATCGTTCTACTGCATTGTTAATTTGCCATGAGAAGTCAGCTGTCATTTGTATCCTTTTCCCCTTTGTGTAATATGACATTTCCTTGTGTGGCTTTTAAGAACTTTCCCTTAACTTGATGTTTTTAACGTTAATCTACAATATGCCTAGCTGTACATTTTTTATATTCCTTGGGTTTTCTAGGATCTGTTAATCCCTCACTAGTTTTTTTTGGAAAATTCTCATACATCTTCAAACATTTCTTCTCATCTGTTATTTCTCTTTTTTGGAGACTCAAATAACATTTATATTAAACAATTTGATTTTGTCCCACAGATATCTGACCTTATTTTCCATTTTGTTTTCACATTTTTTTTCACTTTTAATTTTGTAATGAGGTCAGTGGAAACTATCTTCACGTGTAGCAATCCTTTGTTCTGCTGATTCCATCATGTTGCTAGGTATGTCAAATAATTTTTAATTTTTGATAATTTTTTTTAATTTCTAGCATTTATATTTTATTCTATATTTTAATGAATTTCTCCGTGTAGGAATTTTCCATTTGTCCATATGTATTCTCAATCTTTTCCACACAATGTGTCATTTAAGACATTTATTATAGTTATTTTAATGTTCTTATGTGATCACTACATTGTTAGGACCGTATCTTGGTCTACTTCTGTTGGCCTTAGATCCTACTTTTGTTCTTTTTTGTATGTCTCACAGGTTTTAAAAATGTTATTCCTAACTATACTAGAATTAATCTATTAAAATTACCAATAAGGAGTTAATCCATTATAAACTCCAAAAATTTTTTTATTTCCAAAATAGTGTGTAAAAGCTAAGAAGAGACTGAAGTAAATATTTATTCCCAGAGAAGGCAACATCCATTCTTCTGTCAGACTGCTCTAGGGTGACTGCTGTATGGAGTCTGCAGTTCAGCTGGGCCTGGGCTTTATTGCAAATTCATTTAGAAGCAGTTCAGTGCTGGCTTCAAATGTTTTAGTGGCAGGATCTGGGCTTGCTCTTCAGCAGGGTTTGGGATCTAAGCACCAAAAAAGCTTTGGTGATCTTTTTACATTTTCTGTAATAATAAAAGTGTTCACCTTCTTCAAGCATCTTATGGTTCCTCCTACTTTAGGGTTAGGATACCTACTTCTAGGTGACTTTGGAAATATTCTTTGCTCCTAAATCCCAACTTCCCATCCTAACCTTTTTGCCATCGGGCTCTCTCTCTCCTCCCCTTGTTCAGCATCAAACCTTTAACCTATCATAACTTGAATGATTTTTTCTGAACTCTCCTGTGCAGTATACTTTAATAGGCCGCTGCCTTTTACTTGGTCTACAGATTTCAAGGTGGTCTCCATGCTCTCCACCTCCTGCTATTCATGCCTTTCTGTGATTTCCTCTGATTCAGTGCGCACAGGACTGGTGATTTCTTCTAATCAGTGGATGTGGCAAATGTAACATGATATATGTGATTATGTTGTGCACATGATTACATACAAATACAGCACCTATCTCTGGACTCAGTACCTCTGTCTCCCTCTCTGCCATTCCTTCTCTGTTCTATCCACTTACCACCTGCAGGCTTTCAATAAGTCATCTGCTATTAATCCTACAAGGATTATAGGGGAGTGAAAAATGCCAACAACTGGAAGGACCTTGGAAGTAGCTTCTTGGTCAAGCCTCTTGTGAGATCCCAGAACCGGAGTAAGCTTTAACCATAGCCTTGTGTGGATGTCTGTAGGTGGCTGACATAAGCCATTCCTGGATTCTAGAACTGCAGATACCATGAGATAATAAATATGTGTTGTTTTAAATCCCCATGTTTGAGGTAGTTTGCTATAGACATTCTTAGAAACCCCGTCTGCCTCATGGGTGATCTTCCTCAGCTCTTTTGCCCTCTCCTGGGCCTTTTGTGTGTTGCCTCCATGCATCTGATACAGATTTGTAAAAGTTGGGCAGGTGAAGACTTGCTGTGTATACCATCAGCCCTGGTATACAGTAGAATCCCCATGGACTATATACCATGTTATTAAGGACAGACATATTTATACTCGATAAATTTCATTGTTTACCTGAAATTCAAACTTAAGTGTAGCCCTATATTTGTTAGAGGGCAGTCATAAATGGAGAGTCACAACCAAATATTTTTTGATGTCTGTGCCACTCTCACCAGTTTATTCCTAACGGTCTTGATAGATGGTATGTTCATTTTGGCCTTCCCAAGGAGCATCATATTGTGGAGGTCTTATGGCCTCACTGAACACATCCCATCAGGAGGTGCACCTACCTGAGTTTTTTGATAACATCCTTACTATCTGTCAGGGCAGCCTAAACATATATTTATACTTTGCTTAACTTTGGCCATTACTTTCTTCATGTTTCTGAGATTTTAACCCTAACAGAAAGTTTGCCCCATTCTTTAAGGTCCTTGCCAAATTATCATTTTCATTTTTTTTTAGTGTTTATTTATTTTTGAGAGAGAGAGAGAACGCATGAGTAGGGGTGGGGCGGAGAGAGAGGGATACAAAGAATCCGAAGCACACTCCAGGCTCTGAGTTGTCAGCACAGAGCCCAATGAGGGACTTAAAGCCACCAACCTCAAGATCATGACCTGAACTAAACGGCTGCTTAACCAACCCACCCACATGCCCCCAAACTATCACTTTCTATTCCAAAAAAATGCCTGATGCCAGTTAATTCTCATTCAGTTTTATATTCCAGTCTCACTTAATTCTTAAATAGAATCTCAAGGATACCCTCTGTCTCATAATGGGATATGCTAGCTAAATCTTGCACTTCCTTTAGGGTGTAATTACATTCCATGCTTATCAGGTTTAACATGTCTCCAGCCAGCTTATGATGATATAGCCCTTGTTTTAGGCTTGGTGGTTAGGAAATTAGCTCCTGAGAGTCAATTGTTATTTTGTAGACAAAAGGCCTATTTTGTGTCTTCCTGCATGGGGGAGACATTATTATTATTATTGTTATAATAATAATAATTATTATTATATTTGATAATAGTCAATTTGACAATGTGAATGATATCTTATTGTGATTTTGATTTGCATTTCCTTGATGATTAGCCATGTTGATCATCTTTAATGTGCCTGGTGATCATCTGTATGTCTTCTTTGGAAAAATCTCTACTCCAGTCTTCTGCCCATTTTTTAATCAGGTTATTTGATTTTTTGATATTAAGTTGTGTAAATTACATATTTTGGCATAGCCTCTTATTGGTTGTATCATTTGCAGATATCTTCTCCCATCCCACAGCTTACTTTTCACTTTTGATTTGCTGAGCGAAGCTTTTTAGTTTGATATAATCCCATTTGTTTATTTTAGCTCTTGTTGCCCTTGCCTGAGGAGACTGGCTCAAAAAAAAAAACAAAAACAAACAAAAAAAAAAAACACTTTTTTTAAAAGAATGTCAAAGGGCTTATTTCTTCTGTTTTCTTCCAAGAATTTTAAAATTTAATCCATTTTGAATTTATTTTTTATATGGTACAGTAGTGCTCAAGTTTAATTCTTCTGCATGTAGCTCTCCAGTTTTTTCCTACACCATTTATTTGTAGAGACTGTCTTTTCCCCATTTTATAATCTTGCCTCATTTTCCATAGACTAATTCCTATGGCCTAATTTCCATAGACTGTACATTCATGGGTTTATTTTTGGGCTGTCTATTTCATTGATCTGCATATCCCTTTCATTCCAGTACCATACTGTTTTGATTGCTATAACTTTTTAGTATAGTTTGAAACCAAGGAGTATGATACCTCCAGATTTGTTCTTTCTTAAGATTGCTTTGGCTATTCAGGGTCTTCAGTGACTCCATACAAACTTGAGATTCTTTGTTCTAGTTCTTGGAAAGATACCATTGATAGTTTGATAAGGATGTCATTTATTTATTTTTTTTATTTTTAAAGTTTATAATTTCTTTTTGGGGGGGTGGGTCAGAGAGAGAGGGAGAGAGAGAGAATCTCAAGCAGGCTCTGCATTTTCAGCACAGAGTCTGATGTGGGGCTTGAACTCATGAACTGTGACATCATGACCTGAACCAAAATCAAGAGTCAGACATTTAACCAACTGAACCACCCAGGTGCCTGGATAGGTATGTCATTTAACCTGTAATTTGCTTTGGGTAGTATGGACCATTTTAACACTAATTATTCCAATCCATGTGTATGAAAATATCTTTCCATTCGTTTGTGTCTTCAATTTTTTTTTTTTTTTTTTTTTTTTTTTTTTACCAATGTCTTATAGTTTTCAAAGTTTAGGTCTTTCACTTTCTTGGTTAAGTTTATTCCCAGGTATTTATTTTTTTCTTATTTTAAAATTTAAATTATATTAAAATAATTTTTAATGTTTATTACTTTTTCGAGACAGAGAGAGACAGTGCAAGCAGGGGAGGGGCAGAGAGAGAGGGAGTCTCTGAATCTGAAGCAGCCTCCAGGCTCTGAGCTGTCAACACAGAGCCTGATGCAGGGCTCAAACCATGAACCGTGAGATCATGACCTGAGCTGTAGTCAGACACTGAACTGACTGAGCCAAATTTTTTTTATGTTTATTTATTTTTAAGAGATAGAATGTGAGCGGGAGAGAGAGAGAGTGATCGAGGGCAACATGGCATCCAGGCTCTGAGCTGTCAGCACAGAGTTCTGTGTGATGAAGTGAAGAGCTAAAGTCAGATGCTTAACTGAATGAGACACCCAGGTGCCCTGGTATTTATTCTTTCTGATGCTATTATAAATGGGATTACTTTCTTAATTTCTCTTTTTGATGACTCTTTATTAACATATAGAAGCACAACTGACTTCTGTATGTTAGTTTTTTATTTGTTGACTTTACTGAATTCATTTATTCTGATAGTGTTTTGATGGAGTGTTTAGGGTTTCCTGTATATAGTCTCATGTCATCTGTGAATAGTGACGATTTTACTTTTCCTTTCCAAATTGGATGCCTTTTATTTCTTTTTCCTTTCCTAACTGATATTGGTAGGACTTGCAATAATATGCTGAATAAAAGTAGTGAGAATGGGCACCCCTATCTTGTTCTTGATATTAGAGAAAAAGTTTTCAGATCTTCACAATGGAGTATGATGTTAGCTGTGATTTTATCATATATGGACTTCATTATGTTGAGGGATATTCCTCTATACCTATTTTGCTGAGAATTTTAATCATGAATGAGTGTTGAATCTTGTCAAATGTTCTGAATCTATTGAGATAATCATTATTTTTATCCTTAGTTGGTTTCTTTTATAAATTTGTGGATCATATATATTGATTGGATCAATCACTGGAATGAATGCCATTTGATCATGATATATGATACTTTTAATGTATTGTTGAATTTGGTTTTCTAGTATTTTGTTGAAACTTTTTGCATGTATGGTCATCAGGGATATTGGCTTGCAATTGTGTGTGTGTGTGTGTGTGTGTGTGTGTAGTGATTTTGGTTTAGTTTTAGTATTAGGGTAATGTTGTCCTCATAAAATGAGTTTTGAAGATTCTTTCCTCATCAATTGTTTTAAAAATAATTTCAGAAAGATAGGTGCTAACTGTTATTTAAATGTTTGGTAGAATTTATGTGTGAAGCTCTCTGGTCTTAAGCTTTTGTATTCGGAGAGTTTTTAAATTACTGCTTCATACTCATTACTTGTACTTGGTCTATTTAGATTTTCTATTTCCACAAGAGTTTGTTTTTTTTTTCCTTTAAATCCCTGTCTTTAAGTTAGTCTGAGTGACTGTTGCTTCTTTACTTGTTATAGCTTTATCCTTTCACTAGTCTGCCCTTCCTATAGATATAATTTACTAAAATATACAATAATAAAATTACTCCTACTTCTTGACAACATCCAATAAAGAGTTAAATGACACATACATCTTCCCTAAAATCACCTAAAGAAGCCTAAAACCTATAACAAGTTCTTTCTAATACCCTACAATTGTGATAATCCACAGTTCCTTATGGTATGATTTTTCCCTCACTAAAATGAATAATAACCCACATTTCCAACTACTGGTGTGTTGCTCCTGACTTTTCAGTAAAGGACATTTATAAGAAGGATAAAATAGGAGTAGACTGGTAGAGAATTTAGTCCACAATGCCTGTCTGATCCTTATGACAGGAGACAGGGAGAGAAGGAGGACTGGCTAGCAAGAGACTCCGATCCAGAGCAGTTCTGAGGAAATGTGATCTGGGCAAGTGGCTTCAGCAGAGATTGCCCATCAGTGGAGTTCCTTAATTTGGCAAGATGTGTCTCAGACTTTGATTGGTAACAGTCTGGGGAAAGTGCAGCCAGAGGGTGAATGTTGGAGTAAATCTAAATGTAAGGCAGGTCCACTTCTCACAAAAGTTTCTCTTCAAGGGAGATCTGACTGATGCACCTCCATGGATGCTATGGAGAGAAGAGAGATAGCTAACAGTGATCTGAATCACAAGGCCAAAATTTTATCACTGATGTGAGGTAGTACAGTTTGAGAATAGTAATACAAATAGTGGATGGAAAAGGCAATTTTAAAAGCTGTGAAAATAATTAAAAAAATAAAAAGCTATGATTGTTAAAACTTCCCATCTGATTGGATATTGAGGATTAAAAAACAGGAATAATTCATGGAGAACAAGAAGTTTGAATAACTCTGAGAATAGTAAAGTCAACACAATAATATTGGAGTTTCTGGGTGGCTCAGTTGGTTAAGTATGTGACTTTGGTTCAGGTCATGACCTCGCAGTCAGTAGGTTCAAGACTCGCGTCAAGTTCTGTGCTGACAGCTCAGAGCCTGGAGCCTGCTTCAGATTCTGTGTCTCCCTTTCTCTCTGCCCCTCCCCTGCTCACACTGTGTTTTTCTCTCTCTCAAAAATAAATAACATTAAAAAATATTAAAGTTAAGATAAGAACAGTTTGTTGGAGGCTATGATGAGTGTATTTTGAGATGACAGAGGGATATGTTAGTCAGAATTACAGCAGAAAATTAAAATGAATACTGGAGTTCATAAGAGAGGAGGGATAAAGTTTTTGTTTTTGCTTTTTTTAATTTTTTAATGTTTATTTAATTTTGAGAGAGAGTGGGAGACAGAGTGTGAGCAGGGGAGGGGCAGAGAGAGAGAAGGAGACACAGAATCTGAAGCAGCTTCCAGGCTCCAAGCCATCAGCACAGAGCCCAGTGCAGGGCTCGAATCTACGAACGGTAAGATCATGACCTGAGCTGAAGTCGGACACTTTGCTGACTGAGCCACCCAGGTGCCCAGGGATAAAGTTTTTAAAGAAAAAAAATGAAATAGAAAAGGAAGATTTGGTATGAATTACTTCTATATTAAGTTGAAACTATGAGAAGTTAAATAAGATAGCCAATATAGGAAGGAAAAAAAAATCATGCAGGGATTAGAGTATGGAAAATAACAGTAAAGAGGAAGAGATATTAATGGAAACAAGGAATTCAAGAAGTTGGGAGAATAAGAGCTAATAGAGAATCCTACAATGACAGTGAAAATATATAAATAAGGTAAAGGAAAAAGGTGTCAAGTTCTTCAGAAAATCAAGGACAAGAATTATTAATTTATTGATTAGAGAACCATTGGTATTCATTGAGTAATATCAACATGGTGATCAAGGCAAAGGATGACATGTTCTAGGGATAAAATGTGTTTTCTGAAGTTTGGTTAGAGCCCACTTAGATTAATAATGGAAATTCTTGTCTTCTCCCCAAAGAGGCTATATCAGAATTAATGTAGAATAAATTGGGTGGGGCAGTGAGTCCTATAAATCAAAGTGTGAGAGCCACTGGAAATATCCATTTTCTAAAGAAGTTTGGTAGTAAATAACAAGCCACAGATAGGATAGGCATAGAAACAAATATGTTCAATAATGTTAATGCCACTCCAATGAGAGAAACATGAGACAGAAAATCCGATAAATAACTAAAAAATTAAGAACTCCAAAATGACAACAGAGTAGAGAATTAAGAATATATATTTATAGTTTTTCTTACATAGAGATAAGCCTACTCTTCTTTTGAAGGGCAATTTGGAATGGAACGAATAAAACTTGGTGAGGATATGCTTTTATAAGGCTAAACAGTTGAGATAATGCTTGCTATTACTTCCCAACCCAAATATTATTGCCTAAAATGACAGAGCTACTTAATCTTTCTAACTTTTGGTAGTTTTTATTTAGGCTATATACATAAGTATGTTAAGAATTTGGAAATGCTGAAAACTGCCAATGACAAACAGTATTTACATGTGGTCAGTATGGAATAGTATATGAGACTATATGACAGGGACAAATCTATTTGTAGGGAGGTTCATAATTTGAGTATATATTTTACTTTCAAGTTTCTTTATTAGAGGAAAGGGAGAGAGAAAGGAGTTTTGGGAGCCAATCTTTAGCATATGTCACTTTAATATTCATAATATGTCCCTAGTCAGAAAGATGTTTAAATGTTATAGGAATTAAGGGATCTGGGTGGCTCAGTCAGTTAAGCATCCAACTCTTGATTTATCTCCCGGTTTATGAGTTCAAACCCCACATTAGGCTCTGCACTGACAGCACAGAGCCTGCTTGGGATTCTCTCTTCCTCTCTCTCTCTCTCTGCTTCTCCCCCACTCTCTTTCTCTCTCTCAAATATAAATAAATTTTAAAAGATTAAATATGAATATGAATCATCAGTTAAGGCTACAATTTACATTTTAAAATAGTGAATAAATATTATTGAATATTATTCTGTTTATTTTATAGGCTAAAGAGCAATAGTGATTTTCGATAGTGTTATATTTTGGATAAATTGTGTGTGTGTGTGTGTGTGTGTGTGCGCATACACACGCGCATATTGATGTTATGAATATTGATACATATTTAGCCACATTTTCAAATACTGCATATTTAGCTTTATATTTAGACTGATATTTTGGAGTTCTGGAAACAATTTCATCATGTGGTACTTTTGAAAAATTTTGAAAGAGAAATTGTTATAACTAAAGAAGATATTTTTAATGGCTTTGGTCTATAGAATCTGTGTTGTCTAATAAAGTCACTGTTTACTTAAATAAGCATGATTCTAAAATAAGTGGTGGCAGGAAAGATGACAATTGAAATAGTTACTTTAGAAATAGTGTATGAAGATGTAGTAACAGATGACAACTTAAAAAATAATAATAGAACTGTTCTTGAAGGTGTGTGTGTGTGTGTGTGTGTATATATATATGTATATATATATATATTATTGTGTATATACACATCTTGAAGGTGTGCATATATATATATATATATATATATATGTTATATATTTAATTAACCTACACAGTTTTAAAATGAGGAATTAATATTTATTTCATATTGTCTTCTATTCATGTTAAAATCTTTAGGTGATTATTTTATTAGAAAATAAACTTTTCTAGTAAAAAATTCTTTGCTTGCATTTGAAACATGTTTCAGAGAAGTCTAATCTGAGGTAGAAACCTAAAAATATTCTACAAAGATTTTATTCAAATTTTTAGAAATGAAATGTTCAAGGAAATATTAAAGACTGAATTTAGATATTACTTGGCTCAAATCTTCCTTCACTCTTTCCTGGTTTATAGCAGCGAAATCATATACACCATTTATCACAATCAGAACCATCAGTCTTGACCTTCCAAAGTGTCATTTTTATTCTAAAAATTCCAAAACAGTAGAAAAATCAGGGCACATTTTCCAGGAAAAAAAAAAACATCTAATTTATGAACCTTGGACAGGTACTAATCAAAAATAGTTTTTAATAGAATGATATTAACACTAAAAAAAAAGAATATGCTTTATTTCTAAAGGAAAATCTCATTTTTATGACAGAAGGAAATGTGAAACTCAGCTTACAAACTTAAAAGTGAACTTTGAAAATAATAAGCGTTCAGAGTTAAAATTTATTTATTATTTTTTATTTAAATTTTCTTTTTAAATATTTATTTGTTTTTGAGCAAAAGAGACAGAGAGACAAAGTGTAAGCAGGGGAGGGGCAGGGAGCGAAGGAGACACAGGCTCCAGGGTCTGAGCTGTCAGCACAGAGCCGGCCACAGGGCTTGAACTCAAGAACCATGAGATCATGACCTGAGCCTCTCAGATGCTTAACTCACTGAGCCACCCAAGTGTCCCTCAAAATTTCTTTATTATTGAAATATTTTTTTCTATTTTATCTTCCATCCGAGGATACATTTAAATATCAATTGCTTAGTGACAAGATATACAAACTATATTGAAAGCTAAAACTTATTGTTCATTGTGATGTGAGAAGTTTCATCTGCTAAAATAAGAATTTTCCTCATTGTATATTGAAATACTGGGTTTTTAAAAAAGTACATTTTCTGTGAATCTCATCCTTTTTTGTGATATAACTGCAATTTCTAAATAGAGATAACCTTAAATACTGAAGTTACTCAGAATCACCCTTCTTAGTTAGAAAATTATGAGTGGAATTACCATTTCTACATTGTTATACCTATATTTCTCATTTTCTCATATAGAAACAATTTATTTCAGTGTTAATTGGTAAATTACAAATCTGATAATACTTCCTGGGATTCCATCCCAATAATTGAATACATATAAATTTAAAAAGACATATCAAAGAAGTGGAAGTAGAAAAAAATACTTATGATTGTAGAAACATATAAGGTATGAGTATTAAAAGAATTTTCACGGCATATTCTGTTTTAAAATATGTCTGAAATGTAAAATAAAACTTCATAGCTCCATAGTTACTTGTCTAGTGAAGATTTTAAAAGAGGCTTTGAATGCCTAAATATTGTCTGAAAACACTTAGTAGTTTATATTCTGTGATTATTGAAGTCATTAAAATGGTGTCTTTTTTTCCCCAGGGCTGTGAATCTTCCTTTTTCTCTGTGTTAATCCTGAAAGTATTTCTTCTGTTGGTTTGAGTAACTCCTCCCATTTATTTTATACACTTTGGCAACATATCCAGGGATATATGGGCAGATATTTCAGTTCTATTGTCTGGAAACTTTCCAAGACACAATATTTTTTTTTCTTTTTAATTTTAATTGAATACCAAAGATGTTTCTGCTTACATATTCATCTAAGAGGTATAACTGTCACATAGCAAGGAATTCAAAATGAAGCTTTTAAAAGTACCAAATATCTGTTTAGTTTCATAACAGATTTAAACACAAAGATTTATATGCTAAAAGAAAAACAAAGGAATGAGGATAACCCCTTTATAGATGATGAAAAAACTTTTAAAGATAAAAACTCAAACATGGAAGTTAGCTTATATAGAAAAATCATTCCGTAAAAGACATGACTTGCTATTCAGGCTCTAAGACACTTTATTGATGATAACCCATTTAAAAATCATAGGTTTGAAGGAAATGAGAAAGATCAATAACTTTAAAGTTTTAGAATACAGGCAATTAAAAGATTATCTAGCAAGATGTTCTTTTTGTTTCTCTATAGCTTCATGTACATTAAGTACAGTTTTTGTTGAAAATATTGAATAGTTTTTTTTGTGTAAATCAATCATTGTATAATAATGGATTATATTATTCTCTCAAGATTATATAAAATTTAATAATAATTTAGTGATTACCATTAAATTTGAATATTAAATACTTGTCATTCATGGATTTCCCATGAAAAATTTTTAGAAAGCTACTTGCTGTAAATGTCCCATAAATGAAAACAATGAACACTTACAAAATAAACCATGTACTATTTTTAACATGTTTACTAGTTAAAAAAATGACTCAACATAAAATAAGTACTTTGTCCAGAGCATCAAAAAGAGTCCAGAGTACCTTCCTGACAACATGAAACATACATAGTTACTATTTCTAGCTTTAATAAGTAGCTGACTACATAATGAGATAAAATTACAGGAGCTCTCTCTCCCACTGGTCTGCATAGGGGTTGAAATTGACTTATTCAGAATACATTTATGAACTCTTAACTACTGTCAGCAAATCTAAGGAAAATGGATTTAAAGATAATCAGAAAAAAAGAGTCTCTGCCCACACTATACTTACAGGCTAACTTCCTAAGGTAGAGACGTCTTTGGCTCTTATAAAGCATACAGTATATTTGTTCAGGGCATATATTTTAACACTGTAGCACAGAATCATCTCTGTGTTCTTTTGCAAAATATACAGCTGAGTATAAAATGACAAAAATAATGCTTAATAAATATATAATTATAATTTAAATTATAATTTAAATTTAATGATTATAATTTAAATTATATTTCAAGTATAGATACAGAATATATGAAATAAAAATATTCTACTTATTAAAATTTAAAAATTTGTTCATGATCAAATGCTGCAAGATTGGAATGTTGGAGCAAGTTTCTTAGCCAAATAGTGAACTTAATGAGTAACTTCTAAGTAGGAAACAAACGTTTTAATATGACTCATGAATTTGGCATTTCTTCCCAAGTATTGTAGTGTGTCTAACATCATTTTTTAAAAAATTTCAACTGAGGTAAACCCACGTAACATAAAACTTGCCATCTTGCCAATTTCTAAATGTATAGTTCAGCAGAGTTACATATATTTACAATGTTGCACAATTTCTAAAATTTTTTCATATTGCAAAACTGAAACTCTATCCATTAAACAATGATTTTCTCTTTCTCCCTACCACCAGTCTCTGAAAAGCCTCATTTTACTTTCTGTTGCTATGAACTTGACTACTCCAGATACCTAATATCGTTGGAATCATATAATATTTGTCTTTTTGTGACAGGGTTACTTCACTTAACATAGTATCCTCAAAATTCATCCATGATTTAGTATGTGTCAGAATATTCTTCCCTTTCAAGCTTAAATACTAACCCCTTGTATGCATAACACCTTTTGTTTATCCATTCATCTGCCAATGGACAGTTGGATTGCTTTTATCTCTTGGCTCTTGTGAATAGTGCTGTTATGAATATGGATATGCAAATATCTCTCCAAGGCCCTACTTTCAATTCTTTAGGATATATAATGAGAACTGAAATTGCTGGATTGTACATAACATCTCATTTTTAAACAAGCACCGTAAGAGCTACATAACAACTTCTTCTCTTGTCACCATCTTCCTACACTTATTTTGTTTCAATATCTTGTGCATTCCAAGATTTTACCCTTCTCCAAACCATATGGGGAAGTGATGAAACATTTTCCCCCTTGTTTTTATTTTTTCTCATATTTGGGTTCTCCATAAAAGCCATCTTTTCAGAGTTTCTCCTCCCCTGTTTCAAAGATCTCTCTATCATCTTCCTATCATTATCTCCCATCTCATACTAGTCTTTATTGCAGCTGTTCATTTCTTTGCTTCATTTCTGACTCAAAATTAATACTCAGAGTATTTCCTTTTTTATTTATTTCAAGTACCATGAGGCAAAGAACATATCTTTCATTCACTGCTATGCATTATTTCTGTTCACAACTGTGTACTGTCTACTGACTACCTAATGAGTGAATGAATGAATATGACTTACACTAATAATTTTGAATTCCAAGGAGAATGAAGTGGGCGGTTGGCCTATTATATTAAAATAGTCTTTTTTGAACGGATTATTTTTTTTTACCATGTTCTTACGATGCTTATTTTGTACTTGCAGACATAAATATAAATAGGTCGTTAAGACTCTTCTTCGCCATTCAAACTGGTTATGATTCTATTAGAGGGTAATGATTCTATTAGAGGGTAATGTGCACTCAAAGTTATATAATCCTTAACTCTTTGATTCTGTCAAAAATGAGGCAAATTTCTATTAAATAGTGTTTGTTTGGTATAGCATAATGAATACTTTATGAAATCTTGAGCAATATAGAGCTCAATTTACCAGCCAGTTCAGCCAGTTCTTATCTCCGAGCTATCTGAATCTCAATATCCTCCTATGTAAAAATAAAACAAAAATATAGTTATCTTCGAAGTTAAGGTCATCATTTGGTAGGATAGCATATGCAAAAGGCCTAGCACACACACCCATAATTATAACTTTTTCTTCCTCTTCTCTTATTTAATTTTTTATTTTTAAAATATGTTTTAAGATTATTTATTTGAGAGACAGAGAAAGAGAGAGAGAGAGCACAAGCAGGAGAGGGGCAGAGAGAGAGGAAGAGAGAATCCCAAGCAGGATGTGCATTGTCACCACATAGACCCATGCAGGGCTTGAACCCACAAACCATGAGATCATGACCTGAGCCAAAACCAAGAGTCAGACACTTAACTGACTGAGCCACCTAGGTGACCCTCCTCTTCTCTTATTTTAATCAAACTGTTATGCAGTCCTGTTTTTAGATATGTAGAAAAATATTCTAACATATTTACCTATTAGTTTATTTAAAATCTTATTTTTATAACCGAATTTCTTCGCAAAGGGATATAATATAACTTGCAACAAGAACATTTACCAGTCATTGATGGGAAAATACAAATGTCTAGATGAAAAAAAATGTATATAATACAGAAACATTTGCATGGTTGATATAGGGGATTAACTCTAAGATTTTTTGTTATTCAAAGTGGATAAATAGAACAAATAAACAAAATGTGGTATATACATACATTGGAACATTGTTCAACCTCACAAAGGAAGAAAATTCTGATGCATGATATTAATGAATGTTGAAGATTTTATATTAAGTGAAATAAGCCAGTCACAAAAGGACAAATACTGTATTAATTCACTTACATATATGAGGTACCTAGAATAGTCAAATTCATTTAGACAGAAGGTAGAATGACATTTGCAAGGGGGTGAGGAGAATGTGAATGCACATGCCACGGAACTATATGCTTAAAAATGGTTAAAATGGTAAATTTTATATTGCATATGTCTTACAATTTTTTTAATTTTATGAAAAGAGATGCAGAAATCTAGTGAACAAAATTATTAAAGACAAAAATCAATAACAAAGCAATAACTAAAATTTTCTTATCTCTGAATACAAAGAGCAACATATGGCATATCATAGGTTGATGTTATGATTCAGGTAATGACTAGGTGAAGAATCTATATTTTTAAGTGTACTACTCTGGTGATTTTGATGAATTAGGACTAATGTGATAATAGAAAATATCCTCAATAACACTTCTATAAATATTAACATTAATTAATATTACAAGAGAGTAGAAATTTACCTGACATGGCTACAACTTCAACATCAGGGCATGTTGTAAAAACTGCTCTGAGGGGTGCCTGGGTGGCCCAGTCAGTTAAGCATCTGACTTCAGCTCAGGTCATGATTTCATGGTTTGTGGGTTCGAGCCCCCGCATCGAGCTCTGTGCTGACAGCTCAGAGCCTGGAGCCTGCTTTGGATTCTGTGTCTCTCTCCTTCTCTCTCCGCCCCTCCCCACTCATGCTCTGTCTCTCTCTGTCTCTCAAAAATAAATAAACATTAAAAAAAAATTACTCTGAGTTTAGTCTTATGATACTGGTATGATGTACCTTTCAAAACTAGATGTTTCCTGTAGAAAACAAGCATACATAATGCAATTCCAGTTCATTAAAGATTATAAACAAAGGAATTCTCTAGGAAATTGGGTGGTGATGAAGGAATCTTAAGTTTATACCTAAAGTAAATTTAAACACATAATTGTTTTTATATTTCAGTATTTGATGGAAAGAAAAAAAGAGCCCATATACTCCTTATGCCAAGAGAGAATTCCTTGGAGGTTATACATTTTGGGGGCGGCAATCAGAAAAGCACTAGAACCATGCAGAGAGCATCTACTAGAAATTCTAGACCATTTGTTCCAAAGCCTGGAAACAATGGTAGCTATTAGAACATTTGGTTGATACTGGAATATTTTACTGCAATGTCAGGGATTGAGGATGATTACCAGCAAACGTCTTGGGTGTCCAATAGGAGCTACATGGCCTCCAAACCATCACTGTCTCATCTCAGTGTTGGAAGCAATAGTTTCTGGTTACACAATACTTTGTTAAACAGGACTGTTAAGTGCGTTGAAAAACATTCACCATGTTGGGATCTTGCCCCAATCCTCAATGACACATATGTAGTCTACTAGTGTTTTTGAGATTGTAAGTCAGTGATGAATGTTAAATGTTAGTGTGGAACTTGTCTCCCATGAATTCTGTTTTCCTTGCCTGCCCAAATCCCACCAGTTATAAAATATTCTGTACTCTCCCAATCTTTTATCTCTTCACCTTTAGCCTTAGCTCTTCGGCCTGTGATTCTCCAATCTTTGTCACTTTATGTTTAGATCTTCATCCTCCTGTCAATCAGTCCTGTTCTATCCTTGTTCTTATCCATGTTCATATCAATCAGTCCTGTTCTTATCATGCAGGGCTTCAACAAGCATGCATGTGAGAAGGGCACACACACATGTACACAGAGTCATGTGAAAATTGGCATACAAAAATAAATTAAAGGAGGAAATCAGACTTCTTTAAAACTGACTGGAGGGGCGCCTGGGTGGCTCAGTCAGTTAAGCGTCCGACTTCGGCTCAGGTCATGATCTCACAGTCCGTGAGTTCAAGCTCGGTGTTGGGCTCTGTGCTGATGGCTTGGAGCCCAGAGCCTGCTTCGGATTCTGTGTCTTCCTCTCTCTCTGCCCCTCCCCTGGTCATGCTCTCAAAAATAAATAAAAACATTAAACAAACATCTGTCTCAAAAATAAATAAAACATTAAACAAAATTAAAAAAGAACTGACAGGAAACATGCATGTGAAATAAGGAAACTCAGTTTCTATTTCCAAGTCTTTGTTTCTTGTTTCCTATATAATTTTCTGAACATATCCAAACTACTATAATCTATTTCCTCATAGTAATTACAATATATGATTACCCTGGAATCATACCAGGATTACAAGTCTTAAATGAATATTACTATAAATCCTCCAAAATTATCAAAATTATTAAAATATAAGGATGAATAATGTGTTTATAGCTAAAGTTGTTCATATGTTAGCTGCTTATTATAAGTCTTTATGCTTTTGATTTCATATGTCAACACTGCTAAATGATAGATTTCATGTGTCCAATTCATTGGCCTTGTCAGACCAAACAGAATTTCCACCAAAGAATGATAAAGAAGAAGTGAAGATTATAGTTCTTATCTACTACATTTGTTCTTCCAGTTCATTTCACATAGTATTAAAGAAATCAGCAAGCCACTAGGATCTCTTGGCTCTTTTCAGGTTTAATTCCTTTGCTAAAACAAATGCTTTCTCCCATCCTTTGACTTCTTTTCTCTTCTGTGGTAACATTCTCCATTCCATCGGACAGTGATCTGTTGTTTACATGCCAGATTTTTAAGCCATTAATTTATAGCCAGACTCTCTTGATCAGTATAACAGGTATTCATCTTTCAGTTGTATTTTGTTCTCTTGCTTGGTAACAGACTGGATTGAAAAGCAAAAGGACAGGGAAAATAGAAACAATTGCCTGGGATAGGTTACATAGTACGTCAGGATACAGAGACTCCAGCCATGTGCAATTTGAAATTCACAATAATGGACATTTCACTTTGTGAGACTTTGCTATTATCGATAGAATATGCTATTATAGAGAATGGAGGAGGAGAGCTAAAAATAATCCATGGTATTGTGCTGGTATCCATGTGGCATTTCTGCTGTTTAAAACTTCTGCCACTTTGTATGTGCAAACCAGTTAGACATAGGAAGGCTTTTGGGTCATGTACACAACCTAGCTAGTCCCATTTCTTTTTAAAAGGCATGGGAAGGGAAAAAAAGGGCACGAGAAGAAGAAAGACATGAAAAGCCATTTGGGAATTTTGTGTGTGGGTGAAAGGTAGCCCAGAAGCTAGCAAAAAATATCTGACTTCCAACATTTGTCCTCATTAAAATGTGATACATGTAATTGTACTGTTAATACATTAATTTTAGTAGTTTTGTTCATAATACCATCTTCTACAAAAATGAACATATGAAATCAATCATATGAAAACAATCGCTGAAGTTCCATACTCCTGAAAAAAACAAGAATGATTTACGAAGATACATATCTTCTTTATTATTCAGAAATCTGATCATTTTTTTTAAATAATTAAACGTTGGCATTTTAAATGCAAGCTCTACTTTCAAAAGGTTTGTGACTTGGCTGCAAAAATCAATACCTAGCTAGAATTTGGCATAGTGAGTATGTAGTGCAGTGACATTTCAAATGCGTTTTTCTTAAATATACCATGAACTGTATTTCAAAGAGATTGGCAAGTTTAATTTCAGAACAATTCATTGCCTCCCAAGATCACCATCCCAGCTACCTTACATAAACATACTATCCAGGTAGAGTATTAAGATACACAGATTTGTGGAACACTGAGAAATCTCAGCAGAGTGCAGAGAACAGAAGAGTAACTTCATTTGAAGTTGCTGCTTCATTGTCTCAGTCATATCCTTGTTTTGGGGAATGTGGGATCTTGGAGAAAAAATTGGAAAATTTCAGCAAGTTCTATTTTATAATGTTAGTAGAGTGTTACAATTCATAATTTTCAAGTGAACTGATGTCAGATACACCAATGTAAAATAAGCAGAGAAAATAGTGATCGATGTATTGTTTAATGCCCTGTGCTTCAGTTGAACGACAAATAATCAAAGGCAGAAAGGGAAAAAGGAATGCCGAAATGGGTGAAAATGTACCACAGCTGTATGATAACAGGGACATTAGAGTGAAAATCAACAGATGTGGATTTGAGAATCTTACTGATTGTGAAAGCAAAACAAATTATCTTCCTTTTTTAAGTCTTGGAGGTTTCAACTGTGAAATAAGGAATTCAGTTATTTAATGCTAAGAAATATCTATTTTTCTTTATTTTTTATTTGTAAATGCTAAATTAAAATCCTTTAGGTTAATGACCAATTAAGAATTTTATATGTATGAAATAAACTCTTAGAAACTAAAAAAAAAGTCTGATATTTGTAGATCAATGATCTGATCTTTAATTTTTCTTTTTATGTCTTAATTTTCCTTTAATTTTCTGTTTTCAAGCATACAATTCATAATAGCATGAATGATAAGAATTCCATAATTCTGGAGGATAGTACAGAACATAAAAGTAAAAAAATGCTACTGTTTTAAATAAAAGAAAAAGTGTATAATTAAAATAAAGCTTTTCCTTTGTCCTTCTGAAAGATTTATAAAATATTCAGAAAAACTTATTTTTACATATAATGAATATTCTGTAGTCATGGGGCACTTGAGAATTTTAAATGCAGGAAGCGAGGTTCCGGAAGATGGCGGCGTAGGAGGACGCGGGGCTCACAGCGCGTCCGGCCGATCACTTAGATTCCACCTACACCTGCCTAAAGAACCCAGAAAACCGCCAGAGGATTAGCAGAAGGGAGTCTCCGGAGCCAAGCGCAGACGAGAGGCCCACGGAAGAGGGTAGGAAGGGCGGCGAGGCGGTGCGCGCTCCACGGACTGGCGGGAGGGAGCCGGGGCGGAGGGGCGGCTCGCCGGCCAAGCAGAGCCCCCGAGTCTGGCTGGCAAAAGTGGAGGGGCCGGATAGACTGTGTTCCGACAGCAAGCGCGACTTAGCGTCTGGGAGGTCATAAGTTAACAGCTCTGCTCGGAAAGCGGGAAGGCTGGAGGACAAAGGGAGGGAGAGCTGCTGAGCCCCCGGACGGCAGAGCTCAGCTTGGCGGGGAACAAAGGCGCCAGCGCCATCTCCCCCGCCCATCCCCCAGCCAAAATCCCAAAGGGAACCAGTTCCTGCCAGGGAACTTGCTCGCTCCGCGCAAACACCCAACTCTGTGCTTCTGCGGAGCCAAACCTCCGGCAGCGGATCTGACTCCCTCCCGCTGCCACAGGGCTCCTCCTGAAGTGGATCACCTAAGGAGAAGCGAGCTAAGCCTGCCCCTCCAGCCCCCGTGCACCTTGCCTACCCACCCCAGCTAATACGCCAGATCCCCAGCAACACAAGCCTGGCAGTGTGCAAGTAGCCCAGACGGGACACGCCACCCCACAGTGAATCCCGCCCCTAGGAGAGGGGAAGAGAAGGCACACACCAGTCTGACTGTGGCCCCAGCAGTGGGCTGGGGGCAGACATCGGGTCGGACTGCGGCCCCGCCCACTAACTCCAGTTATACACCACAGCACAGGGGAAGTGCACTGCAGGTCCTCACCACTCCAGGGACTCTCCAAAATGACCAAACGGAAGAATTCCCCTCAGAAGAATCTCCAGGAAATAACAACAGCTAATGAACTGATCAAAAAGGATTTAAATAATATAACAGAAAGTGAATTTAGAATAATAGTCATAAAATTAATCGCTGGGCTTGAAAACAGTATACAGGACAGCAGAGAATCTCCTGCCATAAAGATCGAGGGACTAAGGAACAGTCACGAGGAGTTGAAAAACGCTTTAAACGAAATGCAAAACAAAATGGAAACCACAATGGCTCGGCTTGAAGAGGCAGAGGAGAGAATAGGTGAACTAGAAGATAAAGTTATGGAGAAAGAGGAAGCTGAAAGAAAGAGAGATAAAAAAATCCAGGAGTATGAGGGGAAAATTAGAGAACTAAGTGATACACTAAAAAAAAATAATATACGCATAATTGGTATCCCAGAGGAGGAAGAGAGAGGGAAAGGTGCTGAAGGGGTACTTGAACAAATTATAGCTGAGAACTTCCCTGAACTGGGGAAGGAAAAAGGCATTGAAATCCAAGAGGCACAGAGAACTCCCTTCAGACGTAACTTGAATCGATCTTCTGCACGACATATCATAGTGAAACTGGCAAAATACAAGGATAAAGAGAAAATTCTGAAAGCAGCAAGGGATAAACGTGCCCTCACTTATAAAGGGAGACCTATAAGACTCGTGACTGATCTCTCCTTTGAAACTTGGCAGGCCAGAAAGGCTTGGCACGATATCTACAGTGTGCTAAACAGAAAAAATATGCAGCCGAGAATCCTTTATCCAGCAAGTCTGTCATTTAGAATAGAAGGAGAGATAAAGGTCTTCCCAAACAAACAAAAACTGAAGGAATTTGTCACCACGAAACCAGCCCTACAAGAGATCCTAAGGGGGATCCTGTGAGACAAAGTACCAGAGACATCACTACAAGCATAAAACATACAGACATCACAATGACTCTAAACCCATATCTTTCTATAATAACAATGAATGTAAATGGATTAAATGCGCCAACTAAAAGACATAGGGTATCAGAATGGATACAAAAACAAGACCCATCTATTTGCTGTCTACAAGAGACTCATTTTAGATCTGAGGACACCTTTAGATTGAGAGTGAGGGGATGGAGAACTATTTATCATGCTCCTGGAAGCCAAAAGAAAGCTGGAGTAGCCATACTTATATCAGACAAACTAGACTTTAAATTAAAGGCTGTAACAAGAGATGAAGAAGGGCATTATATAATAATCACAGGGTCTATCCACCAGGAAGAGCTAACTATTATAAATGTCTATGCGCCAAATACCCGAGCCCCCAGATATATAAAACAATTACTCATAAACATAAGCAACCTTATTGATAAGAATGTGGTCATTGCAGGGGACTTTAACACCCCACTTACAGAAATGGATAGATCATCTAGACACACAGTCAATAAAGAAACAAGGGCCCTGAATGATACATTGGATCAGATGGACTTGACAGATATATTTAGAACTCTGCATCCCAAAGCAACAGAATATACTTTCTTCTCGAGTGCACATGGAACATTCTCCAAGATAGATCATATACTGGGTCACAAAACAGCCCTTCATAAGTTTACAAGAATTGAAATTATACCATGCATACTTTCAGACCACAATGCTATGAAGCTTGAAATCAACCACAGGAAAAAGTCTGGAAAACCTCCAAAAGCATGGAGGTTAAAGAACACCCTACTAACGAATGAGTGGGTCAACCAGGCAATTAGAGAAGAAATTAAAATATACATGGAAACAAATGAAAATGAAAATACAACAATCCAAACGCTTTGGGATGCAGCGAAGGCAGTCCTGAGAGGAAAATACATTGCAATCCAGGCTTATCTCAAGAAACAAGAAAAATCCCAAATACAAAATCTAACAGCACACCTAAAGGAAATAGAAGCAGAACAGCAAAGGCAGCCTAAACCCAGCAGAAGAAGAGAAATAATAAAGATCAGAGCAGAAATAAACAATATAGAATCTAAAAAAACTGTAGAGCAGATCAACGAAACCAAGAGTTGGTTTTTTGAAAAAATAAACAAAATTGACAAACCTCTAGCCAGGCTTCTCAAAAAGAAAAGGGAGATGACCCAAATAGATAAAATCATGAATGAAAATGGAATGATTACAACCAATCCCTCAGAGATACAAACAATTATCAGGGAATACTATGAAAAATTATATGCCAGCAAATTGGACAACCTGGAAGAAATGGACAAATTTCTAAACACCCACACTCTTCCAAAACTCAATCAGGAGGAAATAGAAAGCTTGAACAGACCCATAGCCAGCGAAGAAATTGAATCGGTTATCAAAAATCTCCCAACAAATAAGAGTCCAGGACCAGATGGCTTCCCAGGGGAGTTCTACCAGACGTTTAAAGCAGAGATAATACCTATCCTTCTCAAGCTATTCCAAGAAATAGAAAGGGAAGGAAAACTTCCAGACTCATTCTATGAAGCCAGTATTACTTTGATTCCTAAACCAGACAGAGACCCAGTAAAAAAAGAGAACTACAGGCCAATATCCCTGATGAATATGGATGCAAAAATTCTTAATAAGATACTAGCAAATCGAATTCAACAGCATATAAAAAGAATTATTCACCATGATCAAGTGGGATTCATTCCTGGGATGCAGGGCTGGTTCAACATTCGCAAATCGATCAACGTGATACATCACATTAACAAAAAAAAAAGAGAAGAACCATATGATCCTGTCAATCGATGCAGAAAAGGCCTTTGACAAAATCCAGCACCCTTTCTTAATAAAAACCCTTGAGAAAGTCGGGATAGAAGGAACATACTTAAAGATCATAAAGGCCATTTATGAAAAGCCCACAGCTAACATCATCCTCAACGGGGAAAAACTGAGAGCTTTTTCCCTGAGATCAGGAACACGACAGGGATGCCCACTGTCATCGCTGTTGTTTAATATAGTGCTGGAAGTTCTAGCATCAGCAATCAGACAACAAAAGGAAATCAAAGGCATCAAAATTGGCAAAGACGAAGTCAAGCTTTCGCTTTTTGCAGATGACATGATATTATACATGGAAAATCCGATAGACTCCACCAAAAGTCTGCTAGAACTGATACATGAATTCAGCAAAGTTGCAGGATACAAAATCAATGTGCAGAAATCAGTTGCATTCTTATACACTAACAATGAAGCAACAGAAAGACAAATGAAGAAACTGATCCCATTCACAATTGCACCAAGAAGCATAAAATACCTAGGAATAAATCTAACCAAAGATGTAAAAGATCTGTATGCTGAAAACTATAGAAAGCTTATGCAGGTAATTGAAGAAGATATAAAGAAATGGAAAGACATTCCATGCTCATGGATTGGAAGAATAAATATTGTCAAAATGTCAATACTACCCAAAGCTATCTACACATTCAATGCAATCCCAATCAAAATTGCACCAGCATTCTTCTCGAGACTAGAACAAGCAATCCTAAAATTCATATGGAACCACAAAAGGCCCCGAATAGCCAAAGTCATTTTGAAGAAGAAGACCAAAGCAGGAGGCATCACAATCCCAGACTTTAGCCTCTACTACAAAGCTGTCATCATCAAGACAGCATGGTATTGGCATAAAAACAGACACATAGACCAATGGAATAGAATAGAAACCCCAGAACTAGACCCACAAACGTATGGCCAACTCATCTTTGACAAAGCAGGAAAGAACATCCAATGGAAAAAAGACAGTCTCTTTAACAAATGGTGCTGGGAGAACTGGACAGCAACATGCAGAAGGTTGAAACTAGACCACTTTCTCACACCATTCACAAAAATAAACTCAAAATGGAGAAAGGACCTGAATGTGAGACAGGAAACCATCAAAACCTTAGAGGAGAAAGCAGGAAAAGACCTCTCTGACCTCAGCCGTAGCAATCTCTTACTCGGCACATCCCCCAAGGCAAGGGAATTAAAAGCAAAAGTGAATTACTGGGACCTTATGAAGATAAAAAGCTTCTGCACAGCAAAGGAAACAACCAACAAAACTAAAAGGCAACCAACGGAATGGGAAAAGATATTTGCAAATGACATATCGGACAAAGGGCTAGTATCCAAAATCTATAAAGAGCTCACCAAACTCCACACCCGAAAAACAAATAACCCAGTGAAGAAATGGGCAGAAAACATGAATAGACACTTCTCTAAAGAAGACATCCGGATGGCCAACAGGCACATGAAAAGATGCTCAACGTCGCTCCTTATCAGGGAAATACAAATCAAAACCACACTCAGATACCACCTCACGCCAGTCAGAGTGGCCAAAATGAAGAAATCAGGAGACTATAGATGCTGGAGAGGATGTGGAGAAACAGGAACCCTCTTGCACTGTTGGTGGGAATGCAAATTGGTGCAGCCGCTCTGGAAAGCAGTGTGGAGGTTCCTCAGAAAATTAAAAATAGACCTACCCTATGACCCAGCAATAGCACTGCTAGGAATTTACCCAAGGGATACAGGAGTACTGATGCATAGGGGCACCTGTACCCCAATGTTTATAGTGGCACTCTCAACAATAGCCAAATTATGGAAAGAGCCTAAATGTCCATCAACTGATGAATGGATAAAGAAAGTGTGGTTTATATACACAATGGAATACTACGTGGCAATGAGAAAAAATGAAATATGGCCTTTTGTAGCAACATGGATGGAACTGGAGAGTGTGATGCTAAGTGAAATAAGCCATACAGAGAAAGACAGATACCATATGGTTTCACTCTTATGTGGATCCTGAGAAACATAACAGAAACCCATGGGGGAGGGGAAGGAAA
>NC_064812.1:24678319-24735271 GCF_023721935.1 Panthera uncia | reverse complement strand
GTAAATTTCATATATTAAAAAATTAAAAAAAAAAATAAATAAATAAATGCAGGAAGCTGGACCATTCATGCCTACCATCATTTTTGACTGTACTTTTTGCCTTAATCCATACTGTTTTCCAGTTAATAATTATGAATGTTACTGATGTTACTTTTGGGACAATTAAATATGCATATATATGTATGCATAATATATATGTGTATAATATATATATAATATAAAATATATATAAAATATATATAAAATCTTATTTGATTGTTTCAATGTACTCTGTTAAGTATAGTGTATTTTTCTAGTAAGAATTCAATATAATTTTTCATATCTGAATACACCATTTGGTCTATTTTTAGAGAAGACCTAGCCTCATGAATCTGCTTTTCTCACCATTGTCTCAAAATTCTCAAATGTCTGCTTCTTACAGATGGAATCACTGGAGAATTGAGAAAGGTGGAGTTTGGCCTTTTGCTAGCTTTAATATGGTTCTTTCTTTTAGGGCAAGCCATTCCCTATAAAAGGACTTTTTTTATTGCTTTGCTGTTTATTTTGATTGAGTCTCTTTCTCTTTCTGTTTATATTCAAATAAAACTTGATGGGGAAAGAAATCTTTCTAAAGGCCAAAACAAGATCAGTAAACATAATATCACAAGGCGTATTTTTATTTTCCATGGGTACTAACCGGTTACTTAATAGCAAATTTGTCAATCTGCTGTTCCAAGTAGTCTCTACCTTTGCCAAAATGAACTAAAGTCCTAGATCTAGATCAAAGGTTACACTTTCTTCTTTCTGTGCTGGAAGTGAGCCCAGAGGTCAAAATGTAGTAAAATAAAAATATATACTTCATCATCCAAAACCAGAGAAAGTATTAGATTGTAGATGGCAGAAGATTAAAGACTTATTAAATTGATGTGCTAACTAATTTGAGAAGAAGAAGATGAATAGCTTTGGCGAACACCCCTCTGCCAACTTGGCATTGTCTATTGAATTATATTAATTTTGTGGAAGATCCTGAATATGATAATGAAAGGAAGGTCCAGGTAAGGGAATAGTACATAGGTACTAAGGGCAAGAGAATGTGGCAAATAAGGGATTGTAAATAGATTTAGAAGCCTAGAAAGTATAATAGCTATGACAATTAATAAAAATAAAATAGTATAAGCCAATATTTATTGAATACACTTACATGACATGATACCAATTATGATGTTTCTGAGCTCTCATATCAAATATGTATAATAGGTAGAATTATGTAAGTCAATAATTGTGTAATAATTTTATTCTTTTTTCACAATCTCATTACTTAAAAATACACAGGTAGATTTCAATTCCATGAAATAAAGAGCTTAGAAGTTTTTACACCTGTTCTTATAATAAGAAAAAAGCTAGACATCCTGGAAATCAGTGACTTTTTGTCAACCCATCCGAAAACTAAGATTTCAGGGCAAACAGCCAACCGAAAATGTCAAGAGATGGATCTATCCATAGAATTATATCTGAGATCTGATTACCTAGAGTAATGGGTGTTGGAATCGTGACTAGTGGCACTACTTAAATAGTAATTTTGAAGAACTGCTGATGTAGTAGGAGACTGAGAAATTTCTGAGGCCACAGTCTTTGGGAGGTCCCACACTTTTATAGGCTTACCTCCAGGAACACCACCAGATTATCAGGGTGAATTCTGAGAAAGATGCTGCTTATCACAGCAGCAGGAGGAGGGGAAGATTAATCCTTGAGACATAAACCCAGAACATTCTCCATAATAAAGACCCAACACTCAACAGAAAATGCTTTGCCAAAAGCTTACCTCAGCTAGATGAAAGGAATTTCCTCCAATCTAGCCTTTTCTGACTTTCCTGTCTAGCCCAATGTTTAGAGAAAGAATGTAGTAAAAAGAGAGAGAGAGAGAGAGAGAGAGAGAGATTCTAAACACTGTAATTAGGAAAGGGAGTAGGGGACCAGGGTGGTGGGGTGGAATTATACCACTGGAAAAACACTTGTGGGGGCCACATACCAGAGAATCAAAGCCTGAGATTTAAACATTAGATTATAGAGCACTCTCTTCATCTTGCACTATGCACCATTTACAACAAAAAGGCTCTAGTATAAAAACAGTGGATTACAACAAAGAGCTGCAAGAGGCAGACTCCTTACAGAAGTTAAAGGCAAGCATGGTGACAAAAATAATCAGTAGAACAGTTTGATCTGATGGCACTTAAAGCTGCAGCGAGCATTAAATATAGTCCAACTCCTACCCAAAGTAACATAAATCCTCACCCCAACACCTACTTACCTTAGTCCCTATGACCTGATACATACCTGGCTTTCAACTAACAGTTATTAATCATGCCAAAAGGTGAGAGAAAACATAGTCTGAAAAGACAAATCAAATGTCAAACTCAGTCTCTGATATTACAGATATTAGAATTATCAGACAGGGAATTTAATATAATTATGCTTATTGATATGTTAAGGCTTCTAATGGAAAACATAACATGCAAGAACAGATGTTTAATGTAAGTGGAGAGATAAAAATTCTTAGAATTAAAAGGAAATGCTAAAAAAAGAAACTTCCAACACAATGAATATTGGCTTTGTTGGGCTCATCAGTAAACTGAACATGGCTGAAGAAAGAATCAGTAAGCTTAAGTATAGGTTAACAGAGACTTCCAGAACCAAAAAGCAAAGAAAAAATACAAAAGGTAACACCTAAGAACTCTGGTACAATTTTAAAAATGTTAATTGGAATATCAGAAGGAGAAGAAAGAGAAAATTTAGCAGAAAAAATATTTGAAGTAGTAATTCATGCAAATTTCAAAGCTAAAGACAGACAACAAACCACAGATCCAGGAAACTCAGAGAATGCACAACACACACATACTGATGTGTATTATGTTTAAATTACATCAAAACATAATACTGCCTAGTAGAAACTAGGTAAAAAAAATGAATTGGCAATTTTCAAAGAGAAAAACAAAACAAAACTAATAAAGAAGAGGTGAGTGAACAGGGAGCCTGGGTGGCTCAGTCTGATAAGCGCTGTTGTACTTTGGCTCAGGTCATGATCCCATGGTTTCTGAGTTTCAGCCCCACTTCGGGCTCTGTACTGACAGCTCAGAGCCTACAGCCTGCTTTGGATTCTGTGTCTCCCTCTCTCTCTGCCCCTCCCCTGATCACCCTCTCTCTCTCTCTCAAAAATAAATAGTAAAAAAATGATAAAAATAAGTATTAAAAATTTTTTAAAAATGAAGGAGAAATAAATTTTAACAAACAAAAACTGAGGAAATTCATTAACAGTAGGCCTTTCTTCCATGATATAGGATACATTATATATACATACTTCAGGCAGAAGAAAATTTTATAGGGCAGATTTGTGGGTCTAAGTAAAGAAAGGAAGAAGCCCAGAGAAGGAATAAATAAGGTAAAATAAGATTTTTTTAATTTTTTTAATGTTTATTTATTTTTGAGACAGAGAGAGACACAGCATGAGCAGGGAAGGGGCAGAGAGAGAGGGAGACACAGAATGTGAAGCAGGCTCCAGGCTCTGAGCTGTCAGCACAGAGCCCGATGCAGGGCTCGAAGTCACAAACTGTGAGATCATGACCTGAGCCAAAGTCGGATGCTTAACCGACTGAGCCACCCAGGCGCCCCTAAAATAAGATTTTTTTTAATTTGGGGACACCTAGGTGGCTCAGTCAGTTAAGTGTCTGACTCTTAATTTCTGCTCAGGTAATGACCCCATGTTATGTGAGATCAAGCCCTCCATTGGGCTAGTGTGGACAGTGTGAAGTCTGCTTAGGAATCTCTACCCCCACCTCTCTTTTTCCCCTCTCCTGCTTGTGCTCTCTCTCTGTCTCTCAAAATAAATGAATAACTTTTTGTAAACAAAAGATTATTTTCTTATTCTTAATTGTCCTAAAAAGATAACTGTTTAGTTAAAGTTATAGTTCTAAGAACGTACTGGGTGAAAATAGCATATGTTCAAGTGAAATGAATGACAGCCGTGTCACAATACATGCACAAGAGGAAATTGGGATATTCTATTATGTACCTGCAGTACATGTGAACTGATACGGTGTTATTTGTAGGTGGACAGAGTACTTAAAATATAAATTGTGAACTCTAGGGATGTAGTAAAAAATTAAAAAGAGGTATAATTGGTATGCTAAGAAAGGACATAAAATGGAATCATTTAAATTGCTTAATTTACATTAAAAAAAGCAGAAATAGTTGCAAACATATTTATCCAGTTGGATTAACCAAGAAGCAGATGGTTATATCCCCACACATGGCCCATACTCACATCAACTGTCCACACTGAACATTATTTATAGAGAGGTATGCTGGGGAAATATATCAATTATTATTAGAACAAATATAAGCATAACTTTTACACATTACAATCCAGTCTTGGAATCATTGCCTTGTAGAGTTGAGGGATTCTTAGTTGGTTTTTTTTTTGTTTGTTTTTTGTTTTTGTTTTTGTTGTTTTACTTATCATCCACATCAATCATTTTCCTTCCTCTGACATTAGAAAACTTGTACTCTAGTGCACTGATATTGAGTAGTTTTCTTCTTAAATTTCTTTAAAATTAATAGAAGAGCATTTGCTTGATGTACTGATGCTCTTACCCTAGTGAACAAAAAAGTATTTTTGAGCTAGAATATTAAAATACATTTAAGTGTTTGTCCTGCCCAAACCCTGGAATCCATAAGGAGTCTTGATGCATTATGAATGTGTCTAAAGAGAGAATGGCATTGAGAACTCAAGTTCTGTGTACTGGGTACTACTGGAGTGCCATTGCTTCTCAGTCTTTTCAGTGTACAGAGCTAAGGAATATAAGAATGTATACTAAACCAAGAAAATAAATGTCCATGCTGATGTATCTAACTATATGCATGTGTGTGTGTATACACTATATTATGAATTACATAGATTCATTATATATTCATATACATGTATATAAATATACATACATATATATGTATGTATGTATATGTTGAAACTGAGGGCACCAAACTGATGTAGCAACTAATAATTTGAGCAACAAAATAAATACGATAGTACTTGATTATAATCCATAAACCCAAAATAAAATGAATCCATAAAATAAAATGAAACCATAATAAAATGAATCCCTAACAATAACTCTATAGTGGAGAAACCAGGAAAGTCAACATCACGGGTAATAAAACAGAGCAATATTATGAACCCTGTCATATAATGCTTTCAAAAGAACTCAACATCAGCTCTGTGATATTCTTGACAAAAATACATAATATCAGTCTAGTCATGAAGAAGCCTAACACTCAACCAAACTGACTGTCATTAGACAAAATAAATTATTAATATTCTTCAAAAATATCAAGGTCATGAGAGACAAGGAAAGCTTGAGGAACTGTTACAGACTAAAAAAGCCTAAGGAGAAATAATAACTAAATACAATGTGAGATCCCGAAACAAAAATAACTTCAGTGGAAAAACTGGTGACATTGGTATAAAGTCTTTAAGTTAGTTCATAGTATTGTAGCAATGTTAATTTCTTGGTTCTGACAATTCTTTGGTTACGTAAAATGGAAATATTAGAGAAAGCTGGAGGAGAGATATATAAAATGTCTTTATAGAATTCATCAACTATTCTCTGGGCCTTAAGTTAGCTGAAGAGACCTTTTAAAAGATCTCTATTTGTCTTGGGATTCAAATATTTTATTAACAATTATCTAAACTCTATCCAGCTCTCTTGATTCCAAGTTCAATGATCTTTTCAATATTCTCTGTTCTTCCAAATCTTTTGGGGATATTTTTTACTCAAAGTACAATTGATCTGATAATGCATTGAACTTGAAGTCTATTGTTAGCCATCATAAAATATGAAACTCATTTTTTAAAAAGTCTCACATATCCACATTCTTGATTCCTCTAAAAATAATCCAGAAACCCATCCACCTAATTTTGTGGTTACTCAATTAGTTATTCTCTGCAAAAGAGATGAGAAAGCCAAGATTTATTTTCAAGAAGGGAGTAGGTTGTCTTTTTTTTTAAAGAGATCGTAGAATTATAGAGAAAAAGCATTTAGAATATTTTTATGTTTCTTTCCTATCCTAAGTGTCTTTCCTATCCTAAGTTTGTTCTTAAAATTGGTAGCTTCAGATTATCCAGGTAGTTTTATAATACTGTTTTGTTTCTTCTGGGCCGTTTAAAAAAGAACATATTAAGACAATATAGCTTTTTAAAAACATTATCAGTAGAGAAAATATACAAATTCTGAATATATAAAATAATGGTATTTCCCCTGGACTTCTGAAATCAGCCTTGTCATTCTTTAAGCAATAGTTAAAATCATATTTCCTGATGCTAACTTATAAAATAAAACTGTTGGATATTCTCATTGACTGTGCTCTTTGATTTTGCTGCAATTTCCAGTGCCATATAAGAATATCTATTAGTATGTGATTGAAATGCCATCAGTGCCTACAAAAACATGCAGAAAATTTAGCTCACAGAGTCACATGCTGAATTTTATAGATGGTTCTATGGTGGTATTGCTATTAGTATCGAGTTACTATTCATAGCATTTAATGAGAATATTATATAACTGTGTTATATAGAAATTAATCATTGATTAAAAATCATTATTTGGGGATTTATCAGCAAAATACTGATTTTATTACATTAAAATTCTGGATTTGGAAATATTAGGCTAAAATTCCAAACTTCTGTCATTTTCCTGAGTCTTCCACAATAGCATCTGCAGTGTCCTCATTGACTAATTGATTTTGCATGAGCTTCATTCCCATTTTTAGTAGCTAATTAAGACTATTACAATTGTCATTTTACCTTAAAACTTAAAGTGAAGTTACTTCTATGAAAGATCCTGGACAGAAACACATAGAAACAAATCCATTTAAACAACAAATTGCTTTGAGGATCCCACAGAGGTAAACTCAATAGGAGCTGTTCATAATACAAACCCTGGGGACATCCTTATTAGTCTACCCACCAAGTGGACTGTGTGTGTGTTGTGAACTCTGTGGGCTAGCAATAGCCAATAATTTAAAGCCGGTAGAAGAATCATTCCATACATTTAAAATGTGATCACCTACTCTTTGCTGGCATTTAAAATAAAATGAAGTGTAAAGTTGGCGAAATGGACTTAAAATTCTCCAAGGGCATCCATAAAGTTGTCTTGTGGTTTTGTATTGACAACTTTATGTTGAATATGGATGTTTAGGCTGTCAAGGATTTCCTCCTTTTGGGATGGTAGGCAAGAGAGACATAATATTAAATGTTTACTGAGTCCCTGTAGTTTTCCTGCCTAAAATAAAATATGCTCCAACAGAATAATTGCCAGATGGTTAAGGTAGGTTGTGGTGGTAATAATAAGATGAGGAAGAAGATGATGATGGCATGCTGGAACTTTGAATACCAAAAGAAATATAAATAACAGAGAGCATAATTTAGATAGGATATGGTTGCCAGAACTCACAATATGTAGCCTCTAACAATCATCCTTAAATTTGTCTTTATTCTCTCTTGATCTGTGTTAGGGAGTGTTATTAGTGATTTAATGAAACCACTTTCACGAATTTCTTATGTAGAGTAAAGAGAGATGTAAGCCAAGTTAAGCTTCCTTTCAATATGTTCCTATGTGTACTATAGATAGCAGAATTTCTAAAATAAAGAAGTCACACAGAGTTTAAGTTCACAGTATTTTAGAGATGCATCCCAAATTCACTTACTATGTTATTTCTCTCAATCATTTCATTGGGAACCTTGGAAACTAAAGTAAACCCAGGCTTTTGAGAGTTTTATATTACTTGGAAACCTATACATTAAAGTTCTATATCCTCCACCATAGAAAGTTTACTATAATTAAATATCCTGTAATATAGATCTCATAGGTACTTCTAGTGTGATTTACACAAAATCCAAAAATCAAAAGCAACTAAGGAAAATCTGACGACAATGCCATTAGAAGAGAGGTAAGGCAGAAACTCATTCACAGTCCAACTTCATTTAGAGGATAGAGACACAAGGTCTGCTTGAATCACATAAACTTTTTGTTCTAGAATTGTTATTCTTCAATGTATTATACAGTTGTGGGAACAAGATTAGTTACTGGTGGATTGTATTACATTTCCCTTTATTGTCCGCCAAAATATGCTATGCATATATATGTCTTATTTTCAAGTGAATTTTAATACTTTGGTGTTGATTTTACCTCTAATTCCATTCTAGTTTTTTCAGTCTTAAGTCTTAGTGGCTTTGAAAGTAAGAAAAAAGCATCATCTAAAACTGGTTTTGCTTTATTTTGCTAATACTAGAAATGCAATTCATGTGTTCTTGGTATGAAAACATGAATAATATGATATTGTTAATGACTATGCTTTTAAAGACTTCCTATATATCAGAAGCTTATATTATTTCATTGAGTTCTCTCAGTAGCTCTTTTGGCCACTGTTATGTGTAATGAAACACAAAATTATTTTCAATCTAGTCAAGTGTAGAAGATTTAATCCCAGATTTGACTGGTACCTTTGTGCCTGCCAACACTTGACTAAAGTGTATACAATTATGAGAAATTGGATAATTAGTTAATATTAGGATTCACAATCTTGATTTTGGTTCTTAAAGAGTTAAAGGAAACATTTGTTGGTTAAGCATATTTTTTCCTTCTCAGTTCTTAAGAAAATACTCAGAATTTTACTTGTGGTACTGCTTGCTGAACTCTTTATTTACATCCTTATCTTGACCAGCAGATAGATTATTAAAGTGCTTTTTCTTTCCAAGAAAATTGTAGTTTCTGGACTAGCATTTTTATAGTTCAACAGAAAGACCAAAGTAGTGATCTATCATTTTATTATAATTCATCACTATTATCTCCTTTATTCATAAATAAACATGGTGGGATTTGAAAGTTTACATCATGTTCTACTTTGTCAAAAATACCTTCTTCAATGATTTCTAGAATACCAATTGAAGACTAAATTGTTTGAACTGTTTGAACTTGAAATACATACTGAAGGAGGAAATCCTTGGATACTCAGATCGTGATTTATGTAATACATATATTCTGATTTGCTCTTTGCAGATTAATGCATTGACATTCAGATATTTTGGGATTGGCTTAGTTAGCGACTGGAATTGATATTTCTATAAAAGAATGTAATCATTATTAGGGAGAAGATGCCTTAGAGAGATTCCACATATCAATTGAATTCAGAATTAAGTTTGGACAGGTGGTTGAACATAGAACATCTTCCCAAATGATTAGGGAGAATCATATAGAATGATTCAGTTTGTGACTGCTAGGCATTATACCATTTAGCTTTTTGTTTCATGTGGAAGAGGTATGCTGCAACTCCTTTTTTAATTAACATAAACACCTTATTTTCTGTCATCAAACCAGTTATCTCTCCTGAATTTCTATCAGTTTTTTCCAGTTTTCTATTCAGTACCCCCTTTTAGTAACAGCAAGTTAATTTTTGTTTGGGATATTATTTACTTGCTCTTAGGAAATAGTTTTGTTTTATTTGCTAAAACTAATGTCCCTCTCAAAAAGACCTTATATGTAATCCCAATTTCAAAGACTATGAAGAATGACAAATAGAATTAGGTTTCCAAGTGCTGTCAGTTTGGTTTACTACTAGACCAGCAAAAATGCAGAACAACCATTATCTAAAAGATCAAAGTGATAGGTGAGTTGACCACATTCCATTTCTTACCACTCTTTCAGGTTTACCACAGTTTTGATCATGAATTACCATATCCATCTTCTTCTGAATGAGAGGTGAATATTTGGTCTAAGTTAGACAAATGTAATTTTCTCCTCCTAGAATTTAAATATGAATTTACAGAATTTGATTCATTATGGAACTAATATTCCATTGTCCCTTAGAAGCTATTCTTTTGTTCCTTTTATTTATATCCTTCTATAGTAGGACTCCCTTGTATTTTTTATATTCTTATAATATCATATTTCTTAATTGGATTTTTAAAAATATTAGTACGTATCTAATTTTGTACTCTTTTCATTTATTACTTTTTAAGTAATCTCTATCCTCACCATAGGGCTCAAACTCATGACCTCAAGATCAAGAGTTACATGCCCTACTGACTAAGCCAGCCAGGATTGTGTTTTTGTTGATAAAAACTCCCAAAGTATAATCCCTTCAATCTCATATACTTGACCACCACTAATTTTGTGTTTTCATTCCAAAACTGAGACAGGATGATACATTTAAATCTAAAATATTCCTGAAAGACAAATAACATATGATATCAGTCACTTGTGAAATCTAAAACAAAACAAAACAAAACACTCAAACAGTGAATAAACATACAAAAAAAGAATCACAGAATATAAATACAGAGAACCTATAAATACAGAGAGCAAACTAATGTTTGCCAGAGGGATGGGGTGCAGGATGGAAAAAATGGGCGAATGGGTGTGGGATATACAGATTTTCAGTTATGAAATAACTGGGAATAAAAGACAGCGTAGGGAATATAGTCAATGATATTGTAATAGTGTTGTCTGATTATAGATGATGGCTACACTTGTAGTGAATATAGAAGAATGTATAGAGAGGTTGAATCACTGTGCTATACACCTGAAAATCACATAACATTTTGTATCAACTATACTCAAATAAATAATATGAAAAAATATTGCTGAGAAAACATGCTGTGTTAGGATTTGCCAACTTGCTTGTTGTTTACATTACATTATGGTTTTTCTGAATCCGTGCTTGTCCTTTTGAAAATAATCTTTTACTATTCACAAAATAACTGTTGGTATTAATTTGTGTCTTAGTGTTCCTTTCTGACTTATGTCACATTTCTGAAACTCACTTGATTTTATGTACTTACAATTTTTGGGCTGGACCCCTTGCCAAAAAGGACAGATCACAATTTTTGTTTATAATAATGATCTCTGGTCACTAACAATATTCCATTGCCACACCCACATTGAAAAATTTTACCTATTGGGTGTAATGTGTAAGAGATGAATCACTGGGTTCTACTCCTGAAGCCAAAACTACACTATATGTTAACTAACTTAATTTAAATTTTAAAAAATATATAGATTTCAGAAAAAAAAGAAAACTTCATGTATACATCTTGTTTGTTTATTTATTTATTTATTTATTTATTTATTTATTTATTTATTACAGAGAGAGAGAGAGAGAGAGAGAGAGAGAGAGAGAGAGAGCAGGAAAGGGGCAGAGGGGAAGAGAGAGAGAGAGAATCCTAGGCAGGCTCCTCACTCAGTGCAGAGCCCTATGCATGGCTTGCCTTCAAGATTTTAAGATCATGGCCTGAGCTGAAATCAAGAGTTGGATGCTTAAGGACTGAGCCACCCAGGCACCTCCACATGTAAAATTTAAATTGCCATATTTTACAGAGGCAGTTTTGCTGATGGATTATTTTTTTTTTCTTTTTCAACTTTTTATTTAAATTCCAGTTAGTTAACACACAGCACAATACATCATTTTCAGGTGCAGAATTTAGCGATTCATCACTGACATACAACACCCAGTGCTCATCACAACAAATGACCTCCTTGATACCCATCGCCCATTTAACCCATCCTCCAGCCCACCTCCCCATCAACAACCCTCAATTTGTTCCCTATAGTTGAGTGCACTTTATGGTTTACTTCTTTCTCCCTACCCCCCACTATGTTCATATGTTTTGTTTCTTAAATTCCACATATGGGTGAAATTATATGGTGTTTATCTTTCTCTGACTGACTTGTTTCACTTAGCATAATACTCTCTAGCTCCATCCATGTCATTGCAAATGGCAAGATTTCATTCTTTTTTATGGCTGAGTAATATTCTTCTTTATCCATTCATCGGTGGATGGACATTCGGGTTCTTCCCATAATTGGCTATTGTTGATAATGCTGCTATGAACATTGAGGTTCATGTTATCCTTTGAATTAGTATTTTTATATCTTTTGGGTAAATATCTAGTAATGCAATTGCTGGAGTGTGGGATAGTATTATTTTTAACTTTTTGAGGAAACTCCATACTGTTTTCTGGAGAGCCTGCACCAATTTGCATTCCCTCCAACAGTGTAAAGAGGGTTCTCCTGTCTCTGCATCCTGGCCAACATGTGTTGCTTCCTGTGTTGTTATTTTAGCCATTCTGACAGGTGTGAGTTGTTACCTCATTGTAGTTTTGATTTGTACTTCTCTGGTGATGAGTGATGTTGAGAATCTTTTCATGTGCCTGTTGGCCATCTGGATGTCTTCTTTGCCCATTTTTAAACTGGATTATTTGTTTTTGGGGTGTTGAGTTTAGTAAGTTCCTTGTAAATTTTGGACACTAACCCTTTATCATATCTGTCATTCACAAATATCTTCTGCCCTTCCAGAGGTTGATTTTTAGTTTTGTTTATTGTTTCCTTTGCTGTGCAGAGCTTTTTATCTTGAAGTCCTAATAGTTCAGTTTTGCTTTTGTTTCCCTTGTCTCACAAGACATATATAGTAAGAAGTTGCTGCGGCTGATGTCAAAGAGGTTACTGTCCGTGTTCTCCTCTAAGATTTTGATGGTTTCCTGTCTCACATTTAGGTTTTTAATCCATTTTGAATTTATATTTGTGCGTGGTGTAAGAAAGTGGTCCAGTTTCATTCTTCTGCATGTTGCTGTCCAGTTTTCTCAACACTATTTGTTGGAAGAGACTGTCTTTCCTCCTTTGGATATTCTTTCCTGCTTTGCCGTGTATTATATCTTTTTATGTCAATAGTCCTTTCATTCTTTTTACACTGTAATTTTGGTGTCTTTTTAAAAAACTGATTTTTTAACTGATTAGGAATGACGATAAGTACGGATTAGTATTTTTCAGATTACTTTCCAATAACTGTACTCATTAAAAAATTTGTAATTGTAAATGCCTAGCAGCACACAGTAGACAGTGTATAACTTTTGTTTTTATGAAAGTATGAATTGGGTGAAATTAATGAAAGAATGAATAGGTGAATTTAATATAATAGTGAATTTGCTTTCGTATTAAGGTGAACAAATAACAATCATTTAATTTGATAAGTAAAAACTAAGTGGATGTGATACTAAGGACCCCAATTCAAGTATAGAAATGCTAAAAATACAAACATAATTTTATTTATTTATTTATTTATTTATTTATTTATTTATTTATTGTTGAGAGACACGAAGTGTGTGTGGTGGGAGAGGCAGAGAGAGAGGGAGACACAGAATCTGAAGCAGGCTCCAGGCTCTGAACTGTCAGAATAGAGCTTGACATAGGGCTCAAACCCAAGAACTGCGAGATCATGACCTGAGTCGAAGTCAGACACTTAAGCAACCAATGTAATAAATACATGACTTAGACATACTTATTTGTTTTCAATGAAAAGAATGACATAAGTTTGATATTAAATGTATTATAAATTGCCTGTAGTTTCATAAAATATATCTATCTTTGGATAAAATTTCAATTAACAGAATTAAAGTCTCCCATTTCTCTAGTCTGTAGTAATTTTATCATGCTGTGTGAGTGTGTGTGTGCATGTGTGTGTGTGTTTGTATTATTTGGTTGTAATTACCACTAGATTCTGGGACCTTAAAGGTAGAGATTTTAATTAAAAAAATTTTAAACATTTATTTAAGTAATCTCTATACCCAAGTGGGGCTCAAATTTATGACCCTTATTCAAGAGTGGCATGGTCTTCTGAGACAACCACGCACCCCAAGATTTTAATTTTTAAATTTTGAATCCCCATATTTTAGATTTTGAATCACTCTAGTTCTAGAGTGATGTTATGTAGAAAATGGGCACTGAATATATATTCTTGATTAAATCAATTGACAATTACAAGCATTGTTTCATAGTTCTTTTGTATTTCAATGCTGCACTGGTAAAATCTTATGAAAACATTTCTCTTGTCTGTGATTAATATAAACCCTAATAACAATTACATTTAAAATATACCATATTACTTCTTAAGCACATTCCATTTCTAGCCTTTTCTTTCAACTTTCTGTCCATTCACCTCAATGTCTTAGTATTCACACAACTGAGTTGACACTTCTTCCCCAGAAGCATGTACTAAATATTCTTTCTCCCTATTACTTGTTTTCAAATATTCTTTAAAGAGAAATATCACACTTATTCCTGAAGAGCCCTCTTTATCTTCACACTTTCACACCTTAAGTTTTTTACTTGACTCCAAGTCAGTTTCTTATTTATATAATTCTTATGCCAATCCCAGAGTACTGCTTTCTACTCTAGGTAGTCTGTTGCTGAAGCACTTTGTTTTAAAATACAGGTTTTTGACTCTTAAACACAGAGAACAAAATGGTGGTTGCCAGAGGGGTGGTTGATGGGGCAGATGGGCAAAATAGATAACGGGGATTAAGAGTATACTTCTCGGGGCACCTGGGTGGCTCAGTTTGGTTGAGCTTCCGACTTATGCTAAGGTCATGTTCTTGCAGTTCATGAGCCCAAGCCCCACATTGGACTCACTATTGTTGGTGCAGAGCCCGCTTTGGATCCTCTCTTCCCCTCTCTCTGCCCCTTCCCCATGTGCTCTCTCTCTCTCAAAAATAAATATAAAAATGTAGTTTAAAAAAGTACACTTCTCATGATGAGCACAATAATGTATAGAATTGTTGAATCATTATATTGTACATTTGAAACTAATATACTATATGTTCATCATATGTCAATAAAAAATAAAAATTGTAGGTTTTAAAAGCACTGTATAGTGACAGATGATAGTTACACTTGTGGTGAGCATAGCTAATGTATAGAGAAATTGAATCACTAAGTTGTATACCTGAAACTAATGTAACATTGTGTGGCAACTCTACTCCATTAAAAATAAATAGTATGAGGCGCACTGGGTGTTGATTGTAAGTAATGAATCACTGAATTCTACACCTGAAACTAATAGTACACTGTATGTTAACTAACTAGAATTTATATAAAAACTTGAAAAAAAAGAAAATATTACATAAATTAAATGTAGGTTTTATAGCTATTCAGGTATGGCAAAGCCAGCATGTCAGGAGACAATCACCATTGAGAAGAGAATTGCGACACTCACTGATTCCAAGAGAATGGGGCACCCCACTCCCTGGGAGGCCAGAAGGGCAGAAGCACTAAGGTCAGTTAGGAGGCAGTTAGGATGTCAAGGAGAAAACAACCTTTGTTATGGTTTCGATGGGAATGAATGGGTAAGGCAGAGTAAACAGATTGAGGATTGGCTAATACCATTACGTGATTGGCTAATCACCTAATAAGTGAGGTGATTAGGGCAGAGGAATAGTGGCCCTGAGTGTAAAAGTCCTATAGAGTAGGTGGTTGGGGTGCAGGTTGTGGATTGGTTGGTTCACATATGAAAATCACACTCACAGGCATGTCTTTTACTCTCAGTATTAGCTAATCCTGGGAGAAGTAGTTTCTCCAGTGTCAGCAAGGCCTCAAAGGTCAAAGCATCTAAATTACAGCAAATAAAAAGATGTCCTTAATACACCCTTTCATAATTAAAAAAAATCTATACATTTTTATTTATTATTTGGATCCATTACATCATTGCATATCAGTTCAAGTGCTTGAGTGGTGTTAACCATGGTTTTCCTTTCAGAAATTTTGTTGACTTCTTCCTATGAGATTATACAAGTTTAAGAATTTGGTGAACCTGCCTTTTATTGATTCCATCAGGCTTCCAACCATAGGCTTTCACATCTGTTTGCAGCTCCCTGGGTACTCTATGGACCCTACACAGAGATAAGTTTGGAAGAGTGGAAAAATCATCTAATTACAAGTTAGCAATAGCAAATTGTATATTTTGAATAATGTAAGGTTTTTACTTTTGCTTTTCTTTGCATATAATGGATGTCAGGTTATTTTAGTGGCTTATTCAAATCTGTTTTTAGGGCGTTGGTGAGTTTGCATGTCTTGAATTATGGTTGAGTTTTAGAATCTTTCAAAGAGACATTTTAAAATTTTGTTCTCTCTCAAGTTATGTTTGTTACATGTTTTTCCTTGTTTATTGTGTTTTTTTAAAGTTTTTTAAAAATTTATTTTGAGAGAGAGAGAGAGAGCACATGTGCACACACACACACACACACACACACACACACGGAGGAGGAGCAGAGAGTGAGAAAGAGAGAGAGAGAGAGTGAGTGAGAGAGAAAGAGGGAGATAGAGGGAGAGAGAGAATCCCAAGCAGGCTCTGCCCTGTCAGCACATGGATCCAGCCCAGGAACCATGAGTTCTTGACCTCTGAAATCAAGAGTCGGATGCGTAATCAACTGAGCCATGCAGTGGACCCTCCTTGTTTTTTACTTTCTTTTTTTTCTTTTTAATGAAACTATTGGTAATTAAAGAAATGAGTACTTCACTTATCATCTGCTTTGCAAACATTTCCCCCTACTTTGTTAGATGTTTTTGCTTTGTTAATGGCATTAAAAACATATATTTTAATAAAATTAATAGACTCTATTTTTTAGCCTTTTACTCTAGGTCTTATTTTAGGTCAGCTTACATAGTCCTTCTATACTTTAAATTGATAAACTTATTTAACCAGATTTTCTTCTAACATTTTATTTCTGTGTCATATTTCCGACATAGATCTTTTGGGCACCTGGAATTTATGTTGGTATTTAAATAGTGTCTTAATTAGATAGCAAAACCAGGAATATATTTAGGATTGATTATAAACTCTCTATGTGTTATCTAGTGACAAACTTTTTTTGTCAATAATAATGTTTTAGTAACCAGCAAGTCTGTTAATACTCTATTTTTCTTTATCCTGATTGTATCCTGATTTTTCTTACATGCTTAATTTCCAGAAAAACTTTACTATATCTTTGTCAATTTCCAACAACAAAAAAAAAAAACAGAAGTCTATTTTAATTGGGATTAAGTCCAAAAATATGTAATTCGGGGAGGATTGATACTCATATGTTTAGTATTTTAACCCCAAAACATTTAAATATGGTTTTTCAGTATTTAATGGGAAGCAGTAAGATGTACCTCCCATGATCTCCATCTTCTGGTATTTATATTCTTCTCTAATCCCCTCTTCTTTAGCATGGGTAGGACCTTCCACTTGCCTCTAACCAATAGAATGTTTCACAAGAGTTGGAATGTCACTTCATGATTATGCTTCATAAGATTGTAACTTTCACATTGTAGGAAGAACCTCTTTCGTGTTAGCTGTGATAAAACACATTGTTTTGTGCAGTATTCTATGTAGGGGCCCATATGGAAGGAACTGTATATGACCTCTGACTGATAGACAGCAAGAAGCTGAGGACTTTAGTCCAACAGCCCCCCAAAAACTGAATTCTGCCAACACCAAATGATTTTCAGTAAGATCCCTTCCCAATCAAATTTTGAGATAAGACTGTTACATAGAGAAAAATCTCATTTACATAAAATATGCAATACGCTAAATTTAATGAGCTAATACTTTCAGTTTTTGTGGGTTTTTTTGTATTGGCACTTTTCAGTTAAGTTAATTAAGTGGCAATTTTTGCACTTTGCTCTATCTTTCTCAGATTTGTTATCAATGCTAAATTGGCTAAATAACAAGATAAATGGCAAAGTTTTCTATTTTTCACATCTTACAAGTTATATTGTATATTATTTCCTTCATTAAAACTTTAAAAATTCATGCAACTTCCTCATAGAAACTCTATCAGAAGCAAATGCTGTAAGGTTTGTGAATCTTTAATCAGAACTTGGAATTGTTTGACATTCAATAAATGTTAGTTTTATTAATAATAGGACTTTGACAGTTTTACCATTTTTTTCAAGGTATTTAGTTGTTTAGGTTTTCCAAATAGACAGTGATATTTTTAAAATTTGTATTTTATATTTTATCTAGTGCTTCAAATTATTTGCATGAGTTTTCCAAAATGGTTTTTGACTGTTTCCATGTACTGTGTATGTGCTGTGACTTTTCTCATTCTTATTCAGTGCATATGTGGCTTCTCCCTGTCTTCTTTTTAGATAGAATTGTTTCCTGTATACTTTATTATTCTACGCGTTCACATTTCCTAATCTAGTTTTTCTTTTATATTATGTCCAAATAGATGATTAATTCAATTTTATTCTCTCATGTAGCATTGAAACAGATAAAAACTGATACTTTTTCTCTAAAAGCAAATTTAAATAACCAAAAGTCTATACATTTATTCTTTACATTAAAACTATTTTTTAATATTTAGCAATTTTGGTTATATTTTCTATTTTTGACACAACATTATTAATAGATTTTCTAATTTTTTGTATTTTTTCTTTATCTTTCATTATTTTTACTACATTTATTTGTATTGCTCAAAGTACATGATCCATATTATTTGGTACTTTTTTAATGCTTAATTTTGTTAATAATTACTTATTTTTGACACAGAGAGACAGAGACAGAGACAGAATCCAAAGCAGGCTTCAGGCTCTGAGCTGTCAGCACAGGCTCTGATGTGGGGCTCAAACTCATGACCCGTGAGATCATGACCTGAGCCAAAGTCGAACACTTAACCCACTGAGCCATCCAGCTGCCCCAATATCCTTTCTTTCTTTAAGGTACATTCCCTCACATAAACTGACAGAGGCAAGTTAATTTTTATTTCTATTGTATTACTGCAAGTTTTGTTTTTATATTTCCTATATTTTATAACAGTAGGTAGGTTTTTAAGGATTATGTCATTTCTAATCTTCACTGTGCATTTCATCTTTTGTCATTTTATAGTACCCTCTCTTAGTGTCATTAAATAAATTTATCTTATATACAAACTTACTTGATGATAATATCTTGAGCTAGATTTTTTTTTTTTTTTTTTTTTTTGGTAATGCTTGCCCAGCAATTTTCATCCATCTTCTACTGGACTGTCCATATTTTTAATCCTAAGTAAAAACATAGAGTAGTGAAGAGTATCTAAATAACTAACTATACAGACCCCTTCCTTACCCATTGAGGCCAACATGTTCTGAAGCTATCCTCTCAATGTTCCAAGCATGGCAGTTCTTATGGCAATTACATTAAAGAGACAAACAATTATGAGTCTCCCTGTGGTATAATTCCATCAGGACAAGTACTTATGGGAATGAAAAGTACTTTGTAGTAGTGAGATCAGCATTATTTTAAGCACTAAAATACAACTTACTGAGGCTAAATAACCCAAGTGATAGCATTCATAGGACATTCTTGGATTTGAGGTTAGCAAATGTTATCAGTGATTTGGCTATATAACATTCAATAGAATCACAAACAGAAATGCGTTACCAAAAAGAATGTCTCAGAAGATAGAAGTTAAAGAAATAAATTTTAAACACTATACACCTTTCCTACTATTTTATTAGACTTCTGACTTTTTAATATAATATGGACAAACACAAGAGACTGTAGTCAAAATAGTTGTTTTCTAAAAATATTAAAGACCAAAAACAGAGTTTTCTTTTCCTCTCTCCCCCTTATTCAAATTTTACAGAAATGTAATATTGCTTGGGTCTTGGAGAACTTGATATAGAAACTACTTTTATGATCAAGAGCTCATGGTGATTTTATCCCTGCTATACACAAAATTCCGTGAATGTAGTAACCAAGCCTCCAGTAATTCTCACTGCCTAATACTGTGTGTAGTACATAAGTGCACTGTTGTTGCTCCATACATATTTTTCACTTGGAATATATGAGTGAATAAGGTTGAATACTACTACCTACTTTAAATTAGAAGTTTGTAATCCCTAAATAGTGACACAATGTCCTATGAGATTAGTTTCTAAAGTAAAAGAAAAAAAAAAGTCTAATTAGTGATAATTCTGTGCTTATATGTGGCAGGATTGTCCTAGGTGCTGAAAATCCATAGTAAGCAAAGCAGGCAATATGCTTCATCTTTATGAACTTTTTTTTTCAAATGAAAGTTTCATGTGAAGTTTAGCCATTCTATTCAAGAATAGGGTGTATATTACTTTGTCCCATTAGAAGGCAGTTACAAGATTTGACAGTGTACATTTAAAAGTAGGTAATGTCTATCAACTGATGAATAGATAAAGATGATGCACTTTATATATACAATGGAATACTACTTGACAATGGGAAGGAATGAAATCTGGCCATTTGCAGCAACATGGATGAAACTGGAGGGTATTATGCTAAGTGAAATAAGCCAGGCAGAGAAAGACAGATACCATATATTTTCACTCATATGTGAATCTTGAGAAACTTAACAGAAGACCATGGGGGAGGGGAAGGGGGAAAAAAAGTTACATAGAGGGAGGGCGGCAAACTGTAAGAGACTTTTAAGGACAGAACAAACTAATGGTAGATGGGGGGGAGGGGGAGAGGGAAAAAGGGGGTGATGGACAGGGAGGAGGGCACTTGTTGGGATGAGCACTGGGTGTTGTATGGAAACCAATTGGACAATAAATTATATTTTTAAAAAAGTCGTGGTTGCCATTTATTGAGAAGAGCTATTTACCAGTAAGTTGCTATACCTGAAAGCCAATTCAGAATTGTCCCTTAAGAGAGGAGTGCTTCCAAAATGCTACCATCTTCTTAAAGGTGTAGGCATTCTGTACAAATTATGCTCACAGGATATATAGGCAAGGTCTCCAGACCTCCTTGATGCTATTAAGAGTTGAGTAACTCATAATGTCCACTACTTTAGTCATTTCCATCAACCATAGTCATAAAGGGCCTCTTTTATTAGCAAGAAGTTAAAAAAATCAAAGTACCAGTGAAACTCTGAATCTTGAGGTTCTAATAAAAAATGTTTACTTAAGTTAATAGAGTTATTTGAATGATGTGGAAAACAATAGGAAAAACCCTCATGAAATTAAGTCAGTTATATTTTTAGCAACGTAGCATTTATTGAGCAACTGTCCTTGCATTTACCGCTAAAATCTACATAGAAACATTTGTAGCTCTGAAATTTTTCTAATTTATCCTAATAGGTTTATCTGTTTGTCTATTGCCTCCACTATTCAAAGAAGAAATTAAAGATAAAGCCTAGGTCTTCTGTACCAATAATAATAACAAAATCAACAATAATTTAAAAAACCTATAAACACTATGTTGTATGCATTTGTTGAAGCATTTTACAAACATTAATGACACTCATAACTATCACATGAGGTGGTATCTTTAATAAAACCTGACTTCAATTCCAGTATCTGGATTTTAAGTCCATGCTTTTAACCACAATATAATGCAATATCCACTAGCACATTATAGTTAGTTAACAACTGTCTCTTTTACATAATTTGTGGGGAATGCTTACATTTTTAAAAATGAATGACTATATACATGCATAAATATGAAAAATACAAATATAATCTCTCTTCTCTAGGGTTTCACAATGTAGGACTAGGAATCTAGTACATATGTATATAAGTACATTCAAATCTTTTTGTGCTGTGTTTTTTCACCTTTTCTGTTTTTATCCAAAGTCGTGTTGATTTCTCCATGTGTGTATAGTGATAGCATATTTCTGAGACTAAATATGAATATCTTCTGAGGCCTTTTCTCGTATAGAGACAGTATCTCTTATTCATAGAGCCCCTTACTGGGCTATAAGATGCAGTAACACTATTTAAGCATAATATTCTTCTACTTTTTAAGATTTTAATTTTTTTTAAATGTTTACTTATTTATTTTGAGAGAGAGAGAGCAAGTAGGGGAGGGGCAGAGAGAGAGGGAGAGAGAGAATCCCATGCATCCCCGTGTTGTCAGGGCAGTGCTGAACATGAGGCTCAATCTCATGAACCGTGGGATCGTGACCTGAGTTGATATCAAGAGTCGGATGCTTAACCCACTGAGCCACCCAGGCACCCAGCATAATATTCTTCTTGAATTAAAAAGATTACCTTTTGTCTCAATGTTACTATAGTATAATCAAAAGTACTATAGTAGCACTTCCTTTTAGGTAATAACAGTGAGAGAATTTAAAACTTACTCTATAAAAATATAAATACTATATAGTATTAAAATACTTGATTCAAATTTTAAACTTATTAAATTACCATTAAATATAGTATGATATTCTTTACCTGGAGGTTTTTATTTTCTTCCAAAGATTTCATAACACAGTAACATGAATTTAAATCTAGGTATAAGGTATATTAAAATCTTTTGTACATTCATTTAGGTTTATACATTTAGGTTTCTGTCCATACATTTACGTTTCACTTGTGGAATCCTTGTCTTCTTTCCCCCTTCCCTTTCTCAAAAGGGATTTTATTACACTATCCCCTATCCACAATGAATTTAGTTATTTCTGTGCTTACTCAAAGATAGATGCTACGGACATCTAGTTCAAAGTCATATGTGATAGGTTGACTGCATGATTTTTGTTCAAGCTGAGCCACTCTTGAGACTCAAAAGTGCTTTTGATAATTAAGCAAAGATAGGAATTGTAAACCAGTGCTGTTCTAAGTAAACTGGGACATAAGTTCATCCCATGTACAAATTTTCCAACTCTACCTAAGCTAATCTGCCATGAAGGAAAGGTGCATTCATAGCTCTCTCACTTTCCTAAAGGTAGAATTTTATCATATCTAACATTCCATCTTTTCTGGATATCTAATGAAGACAATTTACAAATTTGGCCACTAGAGGCATACTGATCTAACGAGCTGCCTAGTAAACAGATACTACATGTACTATTAAGGAAAAAAAGGGGCACCTGGGTGGCTCAGTCAGTTAAGTGTCTGATTCTTAGTTTTGGCTCAGGTCATAATCTCACAGTTCGTGGGTTATAGCCCCGCATAGGGCTCTATGCTGGCAGCAAGGAGCCTGCTTGGGATTCTGTCTCCCTCTTTCTCTGCCCCTCCCCTGCTCTCTCTTTCTCTCTCTCTCAAAAGTAAATAAATAAACATTAAAATAATAAAAAAATATTTTCCAATTAAACAGTTATTTAATGCATATTTATTGTATTCATCTTTAATATTTATTACATTATTGAAAATATTTTATCATATATTATACTTGTCATACAAAAAGTAAAATTGTAAGGGAAATAAGTTAGTTGATTTATTCCTAAAATTGTTTTTGTGTTTACAGTAAAATTCTTCTGATCACTTTTTAAATCAACAATTGATAGCTGTGTTTTCCCACACAATATCATTGAGTTCATCATGCATATAGGTGATAAAACTCAAACAAAAAACTTTTATAGCAAACTAAAAGGCAATGAAGTCTACTTCCTAGGAGAGCTTTGCAGCTTAGTAGAATTAGGTGTGTTTTCAAACTATATTTCATTGATACATACCATCAGTATGTAATTCAAAACCTGTAAAGGTAGGGGTACCTGGGTAGCTCAGTCAATTTAAGCATCTGATTCTTGATTTTAGCTCGGGTTATGATCTCACACTTGCTCGGGAGATGGGAACCCCACATGGAGCCCTGAGATGGGCTCTGCACTAGGTGTGGAGCTTGCTTAAGGTTTTCTCCCTCTCCCTCTGCCCCTCCTGTGCTCACTTTCTCTCTCTCTCTCTCTCTCTCTCTCTCTCTCTCTCTCTCTCTCTCAAAAATAGGTAAAACATTAAAAAAATAAAAGTAAATTAGAGATATCATAGTAGTTGCTTATGATTATACCTTTCAAAGTTTATGAGGTGAATTTAAAAGTTGTAAACTATACCAGAGGTGTTTTACTTAACCAGTCATCTAGATTGGATAGTATGCAGTTATATAATGTCCTATCTTCTTTGTCTAGTTTTGTTTACTATTTTATCCACAGAATTCTGGCATTCGTGTGCATATAGCAAAAGTTCATTCATTTTCATTGCTGCATGGTATTCTTTACATGAATATGTCATCATTTATTTGGGTGTTCTATTGATGGATATATATGGGTTGTTTCTGGTGTGTGGCTAATTATCTGAACTTCTTGAGCAGATGTTAATATTCCCACATCAGTATATGAATTCCAGTTCCTAAACATTCTAATAGTGGTTATTGTGAATTCTTTAATTGGAGGTATTCTGTTGGTTGTAAAATGTCATTGAAAAGTATTTATTAGCAAGCATGAAGAGAGATAATTCCCAGATCCATGGTTAAAGGCAGAAAGTAAGTACCAGATCATTGTTCTTATATGTATTCTGGTAATATGGTTTTATTAAAAAGTTTAAGATAGGCAATTCTTCACTGTAGGGGGCTGAGCTGGGCACTGTAGGGTATGTAGCAGCATCCTTGACCTCTACCACTAGATGCCAGTAATACTTGTCTTCTCTGTGCCCCCAAGATGGACAAATTCAAGTCTCCTGTTATTGCCAAATATCCCCTAGGGGGCAAAATTACCCAAGGTTAAGAACCACTGAATACAGGATTCAATCAACTTTATGTTCCACATCAGGAAAAAGAAATCTTTTGGAATTTTATCTAGACACAATATCATGCCTCAGGCACGTTCTCAAAGGGGAATAGTGGAATACTCACCAGTGTTACACCCTATTGATCAAGAAAGGGAAATACATCAAGAAAGGGAAATATTGATCAAGAAAAGGGAATATATCTTAAAGATATTAGCCGTGTCATATAATCTTGACTATAAATTATCTCACCAATGAGAATGTGTTTCTAATATACATTTTGTGGATTAACAAGCCACTAATATTCACCAAAAGGAGACAATTTATATTGTAATTATAATTGTATATTTTTGGAAGGTATAGGACACTGAATCAACTTGTAGTGAACACTTCTGGAGTATTGCTTTTCCAATTTAATGCTAAATGACCATTCTTGGAATATGTATTAATTATTAATATGGATTAATTATTAATTTTAGGATGATTAACTGTCCCATGAACTAGCCTAAATTAAGACATATATAATATCCCAGTGTTTATTTAAAAGTAAATTACAGATATCATAGTAATTGGTTATAATTATACCTCTCAAAGTCTATAAGAAGAATTTAAAAGTTCTGAAAGATGCCAGAGATATTTTACTGAACCAATCAGCTAGGTTGGAAATTAAGTTGTTTAAATGCTTTAGTACTATTTAGTAGGATGCTATTAGACATCTTGGCTTCTCAACCTTACTTTTACTATAAACTTGTAAATATAGCATTATTAAATTTCGTGATCTGTTATGATTTTGTATTTTTATATAATAGTGTTACATTTCTTTTCCTACTTTTCACTCCATTTGTGGCTTCATTCTTTTATTTCTGATTAAATTAACCAAAGAGTTGTTTAAAATTTTAAGGGGATAAACTGCTTCTGAAAGGAAATATTTGCAGTATCAAGCTATAATTGCCCATTAATTAGATTTTAAGTAATAGTCTCTTCGTCAAAATATCTCAAGGAATATTTACCTTCTCCCTATTCAAAGAAAACTGTTTTCCACCGATTATCTACTTTACTGAGTTTTTTTCCTGTTAGAAGAATCTTGTATGGTGTGTTTTTGGGTTCTCCCTCTTTTTGTGTTCCTGCTGACTCTATTCTACTCTAATAATGTGCAATTATTTTTCCCTTCACTAATTCTGGAGAAAATGGTAACTTTCAGAATGGTTTTACTAAAAATTGGTCTTGTATCTGATAGAACCTTGGAATCCATGAAGCTTTTCAAGTGACAAGTTAAGTGAGCTCCTCTACCTTAGCAGTTGAAGAGTTTCAACATTATACAATCTCATCTCAACACGTCTATAGATAGAACTTTTCAGAGGTGGCTCTTCACAGAGTAGGGACTTGCTTTGATACAAGTGGTATTCATAAACTAATTTCATAAATCTCATAATTTGTAAATTCTCAATAATCCTATAAATTTATAGCAAATATATTTTGAATGGCATTAGTGCTGAAATGATGACACTCATTTTGAGAACTCTCTTTTTTAAATATTGTATGTGCCGTATTATGTTTATATATTATTTCAGAACCACATTTTGTCCATCTAAGAACCAAATATATTCTAACTATACACTTTTTCAAGTTGTTTTATATTTTTGCTACTATAGTTCCTCTACTACATTTGGCATATATATTTGTGTTCTTGTTAATATTGTTCTTGAAATTTCAAATAAATGATGTCTTCTTTTATCTGTAATGTTTCATTTCAAAGACTATAATTACATAAACACAGTAGTCAGAGGATATTCTATTTGGAAGACAATAATTGCTTTCTCTTAGGGTGCTAGGGATGCAGAATGCATGTATAGTAGGATAGTGTTTATACACAAAAGGAAATATCAGTCTTTCCTCCAAGTTAGGAAATTGTTGTGATACTTTCATTTTAAATATGAAGATATTTTATAACTGAAAGTTAAGAAAAACATATTTTGAAGAGGACATACTAAAAATCACATCTCCTATATTGCACTGGAAAGGAATGGTATTATTATGGACTTAATAAAAGCTCAGGTTTCAAATGACTTGTATAATTCATTCTTTTTTGTAATGATTTATTGATTTTTGAGAGAAAGCATGAGCAGGGGAGGGGCAGACAGAGAAGAGGACAGAGGATCTGAAGCAGGCTCTGTGCTGATAGCAGCCAGCCCCATCGGGTGCTCAAACTCAGGGACCATGAGATAATGACTTGAGCCAAAGTCAGATGCTCAACCGACTGAGCCACCCAGGTGCCCCATCATTCTTAAACAGTCTATACTACAGTTAAACCAAGTACCTAAAATAATTTTGATAACTTTTTTCCTTTGGATTATGCTACAGTTAGCTCAACTGAATCACTGTCTTTGTGCCATAAGAAAAAGAAAAAAAAAACAGGAACTTTGATTCTGTGTACACCAGTATAAGAAAAAAACATAAATAATACAAATTATAGACTTTTCACCTTTTTTATTTTATTTTTTTTCAAATTTAAACATATTTACTCATTTTTTGTAAATTTAGAATCTTAAGGCATTTTATTTCCAATATTCTCTTTTTAATTCAGATGCTCTTTTGGTTAATGTTATGGGGTTTTCTCGTTTTCATTTAAAATTATTATTTTTTGTTTGAGGGAAGTTTATACACAATGTTACATTAATTTCAGATGTACAAAGAAAAAAGAAAAGAAATAAGTGAGACTGAGAAAGACATACACCATATGATTTCACTAATATGTGGAATCTAAAAAAAAAAAAAAAAAAGAAGTCAAAAGAATAAAGAAACAAAAAGTACGATGTAAATACAGAGAACAAACTGGTGGTTCCAGAGGGGCAGGGGATGGGAGATGGGCAAAATGGATGAAGAGGAGAAGGAGATACAGGTTTTCAGTTATGAAATGAGTAAGTCATACATAGAGAATGCAGTCAATTATATCGTAAGAATGTTGTATAGTAACAGATGGTAGCTACACCTGTGGTGAGCACAGCATAATGTATAACTTGTCGATTCTCATCCTATTTTAAATTTTTTATTATTTAAAACTGGGTTAATGATATCTTTATATTCCCATGATATCCATAAGTATGTATCAGACAATAATAGCCAAATGATGTTATGTAGCAAAATACCTCATTTGGTCTTCCCACCTACTTGACCAAGCACTTATAGTTGCCCATTACTTACCCACTTATTTGCCTTGACCAGATATTAGTCAGGTTTATCTCCTCCCCAGAGCCTTGAACTTTGGTTTGTTCCTAAGCGTATGTATCATTCCCCTTTAACAACTCATTCCAAGGATTGGCTGACCACAGAGAGAAACATTTTCTCTTAAGTGTCTAATTAAGCTTTCTGTTCACCCCCACTAGTTGCTTCTTCTACAATAAAGTTTCTGTTAGCTCTACTTACCTCTCCTTACAGGAAAAAAAAAACTTTTTGTGGTTAATTTTGAGATGCTTGCAAATCTTGTAGTCAGAGTATTCTTCCTACTATGACAGTCTTTCCAAAAAAGTTTATTCTTACTAAAGTCCAGGTCTATTTATTTTTTGTTTTATTATTTTTTTGGCATACAAATATATTCAGTTTATATTCAGCAGGTTTATTTTTATTTGACAAACCAATGTTATTATCCTCACTTTTGCCGTTTAGGAAACTGCATATGAAAGAAGTAGAAGTAATTTAGCAAAGATAACGCATATAATAAGGTTCATATTAGAGTGTTAACATAGGTCTGGATTACACACAATTCTCACTTATGACATAGCCTTATATTATACTTCCCCAAAATGTGAAAACATTAGAAAGGGGTGTGCATGTTTAAAAACACAGTTTTTTTTTGTTTTTTTTTTTTTTTTTGTTTTTAAGCTTCTAATCTATTCCCCATCCTTCCTCAGTTTTGGGAATGCATCTTGCGAGCCACCACTCAGTAGAATTATTAGGCACATATACTTTTTTTGGCCACTTGGCCATGTGTTTTGTCCTCAAAATATCAAGCGTAAGTTTATATTTAAGCTTAAATCTAACAGCTGAGTCATGTGCTCAGGTACATGCCAAGCAATAGAGACCACATGCCCCTGTCTCCTGGTGGCCAGGCTGATTCCTCTGGGATACCTCATCCTCAGCTGGTGGGGTTGTTTGGATCCCGCCCACCATCTGAGTTTTCCTGCATTTCATCCCTCAGAGCCTTGAGATATGATCTGATAATCAGATTCCAGGGGTTGATTAAAACTTAGCAGGGGACTCTACAAGATAATCTTTTAAACCCAAATGAATGAACTTGTGAATTCCATCATCACTGGATAGAATTCCAGGAATTTGAGCAAATGAGAAGTTTTAGAAATGTGGGGCTTGAATTTGCTCTTTTCAAATGTACCACAGAGGAATTTTTAAAAATATGTCAAGTCATCTGTAGCCTTTGCTGAAGTATCTATCTGCAAATCCCATCACTTTGTAGTTTCATTGTAGGATAAATGAATTAGTGCCACCTAGATTTTTAGCTTCTGTCCAAACCAACAAAGGTGGCTTTTCTGACTTCTCACTTCCCTGTGCAATTTGAAGAGAACTTATGATCACCATTCCAGTTTTTGATTGTTCTTTAATGTATTAGACTACAATTGGACTTAGAATAAGTAATAAAAATTTCTTTAGAACAGTTCAAAATATGCCAGCTGATCAAATTGTTTATCAAGCCATACTGTATGGTTCTCTATGTGTGTTATTTCCATGATGTAACCCATATACTTTGTGGGCCAAGCTTCTTCTAGAATAAATAACAGATGTGAGCACAAAAGAAAGCAGACCTATTCTGAACACAATGTGAAAAATGATTCTGGATTTCTAAGTTTAAGGTGTTAGCTATGATTATTGTGCTACAAAAAATAGCAAGAGTCTACCTTTAGGATAAAGAAGCAATCACTGATGCATGGCTGGGCACAAACATTAGCAATGGAAAATTACTTTTTCAGGCTATGTAGGAGTAAAAAATTAAGCTTATGTTTATATTTGAGCTGAAATCTAACAGCTGAATCATGTACTCAGGTATAGGTCATTGTAGTGTGTCCTTTTCTTCTGAAATATTTTAGTGGTATCTTCCTGAATTTGAGCATTGTCAATAAACAATGGAATTATAAAGTATCTGAAGGGGATGCTTGAGTGGCTCAGTTGGTTAAGCATCCAACTTCAGCTCAGGTCGTGATTTCGCAGTCCGTGAGTTCGAGCCCTGCTTCGGTCTCTGTGCTAACAGCTCAGCCTGGAGCCTGCTTCGGATTCTATGTCTCCTTTTCTCTCTGCCCCTCCCCTGCTTGCTCTCTCTCTCCCTCTCTCTCTCACAACAATAAATATAAATAAAAATAAAAATTTTAAATGAAGTATCTGAAGGAAGAAGGATGCTAAAATTAATATAAACAACTAAAGTGAAAAAAAGTTTAAATGAAAAGAAAAAGGGAAAAGAGGGAAAAAAGAATCCAATTATGGGATTCCAACTAATTAATAACTGTTAGACTGATTTTGTAATCTATTTAAACAGATAATTTTTCTTTTGCTAAATTTGAGATAAATTTAGGATTTAAATTCTATGGTGAAAATAAGAAAGTATTAAACTATAAAAATTTATCTTGCCTCAAAGAACAACATCTATTACAAATTGATATCTATATCTATACCTGTCTGTTTCTATGTATAGGGTAGTATATGTTCATTTATAAGTTAAAAGTAAAATATATTCATAAGTTGAGAATCTAGCTTTTATCATATTACTTTAGGAAATAGCTTTTAATAACTTTTAATTTTATCTTATTATTTTAGGAAATAACCTTTAATTTAAAATTTAGGAAATAATTTTAAAAGTTATTATATATTAAACATTAAAAAATAATGTGTGTTTTTTGTGGTTATATTTTTAATTTTCCTTCCCTATTTTCAATATCTCCACCTTCCACAGTTCCTCTCATCTTTATGTACCCAATTGAGAAGCTCTTTTACTCAAAAGATTAAAACATACAGTGCATAGAAAATACTTAACCCATGGCCTAATACATAGTGTTTGCTTGATAAATTATAGTTATTAATAAAAGTATACATTAGCTAACTTCCGAACTTCTTTAAGCCTCAAATCTGTATCTTCAGCTGAAGTGATTAAACACTTGATAAGTAAAACTACAAACCTAGAGTAGTTCTTGTAGAATAGTGGTGGATTGGTGGTGGGCGATTGGCACTATATAAGTATCTTACTTAATACACAACAGTGCTCAAAGGAGTACATATATAAAACCACTGCTTTGAAAAGCAGACAAGTTATCTTTTTAAAGCAAGATAGAAGAAATACTAAGCACAAACCTGTATCAGTGTTTCAATTTTTTTTTTTTTATGTTTACTTATTTTGGGAGAGAGAGAGCATGCATGCACGTGAGTGGTGGGGTTGGGCGGGGGGAGGAGGAGCAGAGAGAGAATCCCCAACAATCTCTGTGCTGTGCTGTCAGCATGGAGCCAGACAGGGGGCTTGAATTCATGAACTATGAGATCATGACCTGAGCCAAAATCAAGAGTCAAAAGCTTAACTGAAGCCACCCAGGCACCCCTTGAATCTGTTATTGTAATGGACATAATAATTGCCAATCTTTTTACTATTTTAATCTGCTTCATTCCTCTATAGTCTGAAGACTGGCACTGTACTCTTTCCAAAAATATATATAAAAATTAAACTGATTAAGATGGGTTCTGGCATCATCTCGTTGGACTCAGATCCATAGCATAATTCTGGGTTAGCTGTGTTTGCTGAAAAGTCTCTGAATTTGCCCCAGTTGTTTCCTTTGGATATCAAGGCTTGACATAAATTTTTACCCTAATGATACAGCCTAGAGCTTTTACAGACAGTACTTTCTATTAAATGCAGCATGGAGGATGATAAAGTATTTTAGGCGAATTCCTATTAGGCTTTTACTGTGGTTGTCTCTCCTAAGGATAAAGAAAAAAATATTGCAGAAAGCTATTTCTACATGAGCTTTGTCCCACCCCATGGTAGTTATTTCTGATCCAATGAGGGATTCGTTGCCTACCCAAGTGATTAAGTTTCTAATTTGGTAATTCATATTCTTTATTTCTATGCTTTTTTTTTTTTCTGTTACACTCCCTAGGCCTTTCTCAGGAATGGTTTCATTTACTCTGAATTTGCTTTCTTTATGGAGATTGGGGCTCCTGGTAGCTTTTGAAAATATTTTACAGGCTACACAGCCCTCTGCTAATTGATGCTTTGCCCTTTTTCTAAACAGACTTAAATATTTGGGTCTAGCAAAAGCTAAAATATTCTGAATCTAATATTGAATAATTATACAAGAGTAACACCTTAACACTGTTTTTATGTGTTTATTAAAGTAAGCTTACTATATGCAGTATTCATAATTTAACAAGGAAATTAGAGTTTATAAGATGTAAAATGTGCATAATTGTTTTTAAGCATATTTGGAGTAAGCCATTGTCTCCTCAAATGCTTTAATTAATTGATCAGTTAATGGCTATGGAACAGTCCCTTATCAACATTGAGATTTGCTGGATGCACATTGAATAGGACTATAATAGTCTGTGTGTGTGAATGAAGCCATGAACCTTCACTGTAAGAAACTGAAATTTCCACCGTAGAGACTAATCCAATGCTTATTAAACTTTAGTTGAACCAATTTAGAATTTCCTGATTAATTAAGTGACTGAATATGTTTCAAAAACCACCTGCAACTGTCTTCTATTTGTCAATCATTTCGATAGACTGAGTATTTAAATCATTTAAAGTTATTCAATTTCTGTATCCCATAGTTAGCATTGGTGTTTACCTACATGAATGATTTCATTTTGTTTAACTATACTCTATTTTTATTTGGTAAATAGCTGTAATGAGGCATATGTGAGCTAATTCAGAACTGATAAGAGAGAACAGATCAATAAAACAATGGAGCAGACTTGCCTTATTGCACTTTACTTCAAATTCCTAAAATTGACATGTACATATGTGTCACATGTACATGAACTTGCATATATACTCACAAAAACTCTTTATTTGTCACAGTTATATACATATATACATATATATACTAAATATTAATATATGTAACATATATACTGCAAATTAATATATATGTAACATACATATTACAAAATCCATAACTAGCTTGAGAAACAAAAAATAGTCACTGGGAAAAAAAATATTGAAATTAATTCCAGAAAGACTAAATGTGGACTGTGACCTTAATGGAAATAGGGTCATTACAATTGCATTTAGTTAAGATGAGGTCATACTGGAGTTGGGTGGACCCCTAATGTAATATAACTAATGCCTTTTAAAGAGGGAAATTTGGACACACACACATACACAGACACACACACACACACACACACACACATACACACACACACACACACAAATGCCATATGAATGTTGGAATTATACTTTAATAAACCAAAGGACTACAAGAGGCTAGGAGTTCTGAACATACCTTTCACTAGTGCCTTCAGAGGTAGCATGGCCCTCCTAACACCTTATTCTGACACTTTTAGCCTCCAGAACTGAGGTATGATAAACATCCATTGTTTAAGCTATTTAGTTTATGGTGCTTTGTTATGGCAGCCCTATCAAACCAATGCAACTGTACAGACAAATATGATCAGTGGACACATATAGAAGTATTACAGATACAACCAGAGACAAATATCTGAAGATTGTCTCTCAAAATTGAACACTGTTCAAAGTTAGATTGGCTAATGTGGATGATTTTTCTTCTATATTTTTGTATTTTATTGCTTCTAAAATGAGTATTTATTGTCTCTTTGATTAGAAAATAATACCATTTTATTGTTATAAAATATAAGATGTTACCATAGCATCTCAGAATTATCAGGATAAGTAAGCAATATGAGATTTACTTGCAGACAGTAAGGAGAATAGTAAAGCTTGGAATTCAGATAGTTTGAATAAAACTTTTGCTCATTATTTATCAACTAGGTTATTTTGCTCAAATTAGTTAACTAGGCCTTAACTTTCTCATTTATAAAATGTGGGTAAGAATGAGTACTTTGGATGATTGTTATTAATACTGAATTTAAAAATCTGTATAAAACGCAAATCCCAGTATGACTAAGTATGAAATACTGATTAAAAGTAAAATGTCAGTATGTATTAGTATCATTTTCACTTATATAATACTACCTTAATTTGCTTTATTCTGGTCAAATATATTGGTTCATATTACCTGAACCTATGGAAACATTTTGTTAGTGGCCATAGAACCACAGAAAACAACTGTGCAAATCTCTAGCTCATTTGAAACATATTCACAACATCAACACCCAAAACAAAATAATCCATTTAAAAATGGGCAGAAGACATGAATAGACATTTTTCAAAGAAGACATACAGATGGCCACCAGACACATGGAAAGATGCTCAACACCACTGATCATCAAGGAAATACAAACTAAACTACAGTATCACCTCAATCTGTCAGAATGGATAAAAACAACGTAAGAAACAACAGGTATTGGTGAGGATGTGGAGAAAGGGGAACTCATGCACTGTTGGTGGGAATGCAAACAGGTTCGGCCACTCTGGAAAACAGTAAGTTAAAGATATAGCTACTCTATGATCCAGCAAATTGCACTACTATGTATTTACCCAAAGGATACAAAAATACTAATTCAAGGGGATGCATGCACCCTGATGTTTATAGCAGCATTATCAAATAGCCAATTATGGAAAAAGCCCAAATGTCTATCCACTGATGAGTGGATAAAGATGATGTGGTATATGTATACACACACACACACACATACACACACACACACACACTGGAATATTACTCAGCCATAAAAAAGAATGTAATTTTGCCATTTACAACAACATGGATGAAGCTACACAGTATTATGCTAAGAGAAATAAATTAGTCCAAGAAAGACAAATACCATATGATTTCATTCATATGTGGAATTTAAGAAATGAAACAGATGAACATGGGGGGAAAAGAGAACTAAGCCATGAAACAGGCTCTTAACTATAGAGAACAAACTGAGGGTGTTTGGAGGGGAGATGGGCAGGGTGATGGGTTGAATTGGTGATGGGTATTAAGGAGGGCACTAGCTGTGATGAGCACTGGCTGTTATATATAAGTGATGAATCACTACAATCTACTCTTGAAACTGGTATTACATTGTATGTTAACTAACTGGAATTTAAATTAAAAGTTGAAACTCAAGAAAGAAAGAAAGAAAGAAAGAAAGAAAGAAAGAAAGAAAGAAAGGAAGGAAGGAAGAAAAAGTAAAGGAACAGACTCTTAACTACAGATAACAAACCAATGTTTATGAGAGGGATGGTGGGAGCAGAGATGGGTTCAATAGGTGATGGGAATTAATAAATGCATTTGTGATGTGCACCTGGTGTTTTATGAAAATATTGAATCACTATATTGTACACCTGAAACTAATATTACATTGTATGTTAACTAACTTGAATTAAAATAAAAACTAAAAAACAAATTCATAATAAATTTTATAGAAATCTAAATTTTAAAAATTTTTACTAGTATCCACAATATTACTAACAGGTGTATACATTATTTTGATCAGTTACTGATTTTTTTTGGCTGTTGTTATCCCAAAATGAAAATACATGATTTCATTAAATTTAGAACAGGGATTATTTGTTTGGGATATAATAAAGTAATATGTGCCAGGTACATATCTTTTATTTTATGATGAAGTACAATTAATCAATGTTTATTATTTGATAGGCCAAATAAAATTATGTAAAGTATTCCCAAATATAAATTATTTCTTATAATGTCAGTCTATGAGTGGTAGATTTTGGCTATGCATCCTATGTATACTCTACAGGTTCACTTAAATAAAAAGAATTTAAAAATATACAAATCCTGGAGTCTTAAAGAAATGTTGGCACTAAAGCTAATATATGTTTAACAAAAGCAGTGAATGTTGTTATTTCTGAGAATTTGAAAACCACACGACTCAATACATGTTGTAGCACTACTGGAAGTTACCTTTCATTTATCAACTTTTAGAGAGCAACTAGACAAAGGACCCCATTTTTATCCAGTATCTATGTCTTATGCCAAAATGAAATATTTGTATTTAGTTTATAGAATCTCCTCCATTATGGAGTCTTTTAAAATATGAAATATAGTAAGAAGATAACATTATGTGATTTTATGTGATTTTTTAAATTATTGGTCCTATTTTAATGACAGGTATGTTAAATTTATGTTATTTTATCTTTAGGAAATGATACTACCAATTTTCTCCCAAAATAAAATTCAAAGCATTGATTTTTGTATTTAAATCCCCAGGGTTTCAACCCTTAATCTCTACATGTCACAATGATATAGATAACCATACAAAATGGAATGGTTATTCTACGTTCTGTGAAACCTCACAGAATTGCCACTTTTCCCTTACTCCAGTTTCATTCTTTGAGGTATTTCATCCAAATAAATTTGCACATGTTTGGAATGATTAAAATTGAGAATTTTTAAAATGTTTGGATTAGCTATCTTACTAGCTAGTGTGCAAAAATACCATACACAAATGAGCAAAGACATGGTTTTAAAATCACATGATTAATATTTTCCATCGATTAGTGCATGACACAAAGACAACTAATTGAATGGGAGAAAACATTTCTTTAGAAAAGGACAAATAAAATAAAATATTTGAATGATCCTGGCAGTGACTGATTAGTCATTTGTCCAATTCACTAAATTAGAAGTTCTTATAGGAATCTTATAACACTGGTTCTGCACAGAAGAGACCAAGATGGAACAGAGAAGATCCCGCCCCACAGTCCTTTCCATTGCTACCACAATGGGGAATGATGCATTTAAGAAAAGTTTTAGTTGCCTAAATCTCAAATGTATTTAGAACATCAAAGAGCCAATTATAGTCAGGTACATTTTGGTTTTAAACACAGTTTTATGGGGTGCCCGAGCGGCTCAGTTGGTTAAGTGTCCGACTCTTGGTTTCGGCTCAGGTCTTCATCAGTTCCTGAGATAGATCCCCACATCAGGCTCTCCTCTGTCAGTGCAGGATTCTATCTTTCTCTGGCCCCTCCTCTCCCTGTCTCAAAATAAATTAATAAACTTAATAAAATAAATATATTTTTATGCAAACTGCTCTTATTTGGAAGATGAGTTTAAAAATAATACTGGGGAAATGCAATGAGCTTCTTTGAGTAATACCTGAGATCAGTTACTCACATCAAGAAAAAATCGTGTTTATTCTTTAAGTGCCTTTCACTTGTTTCATTAGTTAAGACTGCTTTTTGCCTTTGATATTTTTACAATTTCCTCTATTTTTCAAATTGCCTCTCACCCCAAATAGTTTCAACCTAGAACTTCCTAATTATTTCTAAACACAAGTTCCAGTGTTGTCTGTCCTTGTTAAGGTACTGGGCTGTCAACTAATAACAGAAATAGGGTTTATTAAAAACCAAAAACTAAATGCAGATAATTTATTTAGGTTGGAAGAAACCTCCATATTTCATACAGTCATAATTCCTTGTTAAATTAAGTAGCCTCTCACTTGTTTGCAACGTAGTTGTAACCCTAAGTTGAACATTAAGGAAAGAAAATTTAATGGTGGTCCACAGACCCCAGTTCATATCTGCAAAGATATCTCTCTACACCCGCCTAACACAACATTGCATGATTCATTACACAAAGACACAAAAATATCAGTTCAAAGAATAAAGTATTAAATATAACTTATTATCAATAGATTATCATTTTTAATCTAATCAATTCAATACACACACTTCTTTAACCTACTAGGTTATGTCCTGTTTTACTACCACCTCACTGCACTTCTCTCTACCACATTTCTAATTATCATTAAGATTATATTCAATATACACAGAGATAACTCATCTAGTACTGGATCTAACCAGTCACTTCTCTAAACCCTTCCCTAAGATCTTGTTTTCTGTCCAAATTTACCAGCCCACTTCTGTGGCCATGCACTGAAATTTGTCATTACTTGGGGCACCTGGGTGGCTCAGCCAGTTAAGTGTCTGACTTTAGCTTAGGGCATGATATCTCTGTGCGTTCGAGCCCTACATGGGGCTGTCTGCTGTCAGCACAGAGTTCGCTTCTCATCCCCTGCCTCCCTCTCTCTCTCTGTCCCTCCCCTGCTTGTGCGCTCTCTCTCTCTCTCAAAGATAAATAAACATTTAAAAAATTTAAAAAACAATAAAATAAAATTCGTCACTACCTGTTACTTAACTATTAAAACATGTATTTCAATACTCTCATCATTTCACCACTACTTCCCCAATTCTAGCAGATTTCCTCTTAGTAGTATTCAGTTTGATAAGATTTCAAATAATGGGGATAGCTAGTTCCTTAACTTTACCCCATATCATCATTCTCCAAGTCATGACTTCCTTTTATCTTATTTAGATCTCATGGTCCATGCTTTTATCCATATGCATACCTTCATTATTTCCTTTCCCTCCCTTAGTTTCCATCAAAGAACTTATTTTAAAAAGTGTAAACCAGTAAAATGATGCCTTCTTCTGTTTTGATATATTAAAAGAAATGAACATGACTGGAAGGGAAAAAGGAAGGGATCTCGTGCAAATCACTTTACTTTGAATTTATGACCCCAAAAGACCCCTTGCAATTTCCCAGCAACGCTTTCATATTTTCAGAGTCAATCTAATTTATCAGTCTGTGATGGCTATTTCATATCTTTTTACCTTTTCAATTACAAGCAGTCCCTACTCTCTGTTCGTCTTCACTAATGACCATCCTTATGATTTCACTGCAAAAAAAGAAAAAAGATATATAGAGAGAACTGCCTTAGTTTCCTACTTCCAAAAAAGACAAACTGGCTCTGTCTAGAGTCTTCTATTCTCTTTTCTCTCCTCATTACTATGCATGAACTACCTCTGCTTTGATCTAAAGCTAAACCTTCCATTTTCCTCTCACCTATTCAAGGTAATTGCTCTCCAGATTTTTCCTTGCATCTTTAAATTTTGACACTGGCTACACCTTTGGATATATCTATGCTGTAATGTCCCTCATATTTAACTAATTTTTATGCACTTCATGAAAATACTTGTTAAATGAGTGAATGACTTAATTAATGGCTCCCAGGAGTCTACCTCTATTTTCTTCATAATTGTGAAGATAATTTTGTCACCTGTCTTCCATTCCTTCTACTCTTTTTTTTCAAAGAGCAACTAATCTTTGGAAAAGGAAACAAAATTTTCCAAACTTTCAGGCCCTCACTTTTAAGAAGGCTCCCAATATAGTTTTAAGCCAGAAATAAAAGGGGAATAGTGTGCATTAGTCTTCTTGAACAATTCCCTCTTAGTTTAATGTAAATATTTTGCATTTCTGGCTATAGTTTTTATTGTGGACACAAATTCTACCAACAAATAAATCACCTGAGGATGATACATACCACCCTCACTTTGCACGGTAGTGCAGAAAAATTAAAATGCAAGCTAAAGCTATGAATAGTGATCATAATAATCAATGGGAAAAATACAATTGTCCATAAATTTAAAAAAATATTACAACATTAAAAACACTTTTATTGGTATACATGCATAGTGAAGTGAAAAAGCAAAGTTAATATTTACTTAGTTTACTGTATCTTAAAATATTAGAAGTGTTAAAAATTAAAATGTTTTATTTCTTCATAAAAATTTACCAACAATAGTTTGAACAATACTTGTCTTCTCATTTTATGCCTTACAATACAGTATATCCTTTATATGTATTGGAAATTGTGATGAGAATTTCTAAGTTCTGAGATCAGCTTTCAAAATTTTATGCTTAGAGCTTTAAATGTCACAAAATATCTCCAAGAGTTCCATTAGTGTGTGTGTGTGTGTGTGTGTGTGTGTGTGTGTGTATGTTTTGTTTGTTTTGTTTTGTTTTGTTTTGTTTTAGGCTTCACAACCTCTGAGACTTCATAATTTTTTTTTTTTCACAACAACTTTTTTCATTTAGGTCGATAAGCTCACCCTCAATAAATTCCTTCGGTGAAGACTAGAGTCTCTCAAACTTTAGCAATGCCAACATCACCACCGTCTGCTCTTTCTTCTGTAACTCCATTTAAATTCCACTCAAATTTCATATCCAGAATTATCACCTTTCGGGTTTTGGCCAAATCCCTATTTAAAAAAATGTTTATTTATTTATTTTGAGAGAGAGAGAGAGAGAGAGAGAGGTGGAGAGGGGCAGAGAGATAGAATCTCAAAAAGGCTCTGCATTGTCTGCACAGAGTCCAAGGAACAGAGTCCTTGGGATCAATCCCAAGACTGTAAGATCATGACCAGAGTGGGAATCAAGTGCCAGACACTTAACCGACTGAGCCACCCAGGCACCCCTTCATATCCCTCTTTTGATGATTCATTCTGGTAAACTGTCATGAGGGTTTATCACATGGAGATAAGGAGGCAATACAAATACAACTTTGTTTTTGCATGAACTCAGTAATAAGACAGTACCCAATTATAGACAGACTTCAGAAGCGGTATAATTGGTCACTGATCATGATGGACATCTGTGATATGCATAATGATTTATGGACAGAGCAGTTTGGAGCAAAGTTTATCTTTCAATAATTATCTACAATTAATATAGACCAGTAACTGACATTTAAGTAATATTATTGAGATACTGGTGTTATTTGAACTGGGTTGACAATAACGTGCAAAGCCAAGATTGCTTTATTCAGTTGTGTTATTTTATACTTTTGAAAGTGTCTTGCTGTAGGGATAATACTGAAAATTTTGCAGTTATTTCATAGTAAACCTAGGCACATTGTACTCTTCCAACATTTCAACTTGTCACAACAGGCAATGCTATTTTTATGGCAAGGCATCTTAACTTTTTCTGGGTTATAAGATCATATCCTCCTATGCTTGTATGTGTCTCCCTTTCCTATATCCTGCATAAAATCAATAGAGTTCTAAAGTGAAATATGGTATGCAATTTCCATGTTTCTATGCAACCTTATCACTCATTGCTGTGTCTTAAGAAAACAAATGGCTACTAAAGGTGACCGAGATTTAGGACTAGGAGATGATCCTAAAATTAGAGTTTTAAAGCCTTAGGTCTGCATTGATACAGTAAAAACTACAGTTCACCTTTATAAATGTTGGATTATTCTAAATACCATAATTTTATCATAGCATGCCTTCCTTTGTCATTATAGTTTTCAGTTGAAATTCTAGTAATTATAAGTCCAAAAATGTGCAGGAGGTAATCAGAATATATAGCTTAGTCATAAAATATCATTTAGAATATTTATTCCCATTACTCCATAAATTTATCACCTTATTTGTTTTGTTGGTATCAGGTTATTAGATGGCTTTGAACAATTTACTGTCTTTTCTCTGAGAATATAGGTCCCATAGTTCTGAAGGTAAGGAATCAATTTGCCTGAATCGCCAGAATGCTGTTTTTAGTCTCTTATCTTTTTTATACTTATAATCTTCCTCAAGCAGCAGGAAGAGTAAGAGTTTTATTCTTTGCCATCATGTCACTAGACTCTTCCACACAAATAAACATATTAAAAATATAAATTAAAAAAATATACTTACCACTTGCTGCTGATTTAGAAAGGTTGATTCCAGGGATCCTTTGGAAGAAAAGGAACAAGAAAAAGGGACATGATAGAGCAAAACAGAAAATAAAAGAAAAAGAGAGGAATATTGTACAGTCAGTGTCAAGTTGTTGGGATATTTTCAGAAACAGACAAATCAAATTGAATCTGCTAATTTGAAGATACTAAGGCCCCTTCCATCTTTATCCACTACATTCTGAAATTTGGGGCTATGGTAATGTAAACTGTGGGGTATTTGTGAAAGGAAAAACATAGATAAGCAAATATAATGTGTACTGGTTTATGACTAAAGTTCCACTGTGGAATAGGAAGAAAAAAAAGTTAGGCTTTCCAAAATATGGTCCTGAGTCAACTGGCTATACCATAGAAAAAGTGAAATGAAACTTGACTCTTTTCTCAAAGCATCCACAACTAGTTCATAATAAATTGTAGATATAAAGTGTTTAACATTACAGCTTATAGAAAAAATATAGGAAAAAAAAAACCTTGACATATGGCAATACTTCTTAAACAGGATATATGAAGTTCTAAGTTAAAAAAAATTAAAAGGTGTATCTAAAGACAGCTTTGATTTAGGAACTGCCAAGCCACAGACCGGGGTAAGATACTTCCAACACATAAGCTGAATTTTCCAGGGTATGAAAATAACTCATTCATTCCAATAAGAACAAAGATAATTAAATTTAAAAAATGAGGAAGAGGCCTGAACAAACAGTGCTTCACAGAAAGCCAATGAATATGTGAAATATTGGCCAATCTCATTGGTCATCGAGGAAATTAAATTCACAATGAGATGCCACTACATACCCACTGGAATAGTTAAACACTGATAATTCTAATTGCTGGGGCTGATGTGGAGCAACTGTTTCTATCATTAAAAACACATGAGGGTAAATTGGAAAATAAGCACAGTAAAAGATCATCAATACCATTAGTCATCAGGGAAATGCCAGCAAAAATGACAATGATAGTTAAATAGCATGGTAAAGGCATAAAACAGGGATATAAACAAATGGAACAGAATAGAGAGCCCAGAAATAAACCTATACATGTGGTGTCAACTAATCTTTGTCAAGGGTTCAAGAACATAGTTTCTTCAATAAGTGGTATTTGGGAAAGATGGGTATCCACATGCAAAAGAATGAAATTGGACCCCAATCTTACACCACTCAAAAATATTAACTCCAAATGGATTAAAAACTTAAATGTAAAAACTGAAAGCATAAATGTCCTAATAGAAAACATAGGAGAAATTTCCTTGATATTGGTCTTAGCAGTGATTTCTTGGGTAAAACATTAAAAGCACAGACAACAACAGCTAAAATAAACAAATGAGACTCATCAAATTTAAAAGCTTCTACATAGCAAAGAAAACAAATTGAAGTCAACCTATTGAATAGGAGAAAATATTTGCAAACTATATATGTGACAAGGGTTAATATCCAAAATATATAAGAGACTCATACAACTCAACAACAACAAACAAACAAACAAACAAAGAACAATTGAAATAAAAAGTAGACAAAGGACCTGAATAGAGATTTTTCCAGAGAAAATATCCAGATGGCCAACAGGTACATGGAAAGATGCTAAACATCACTAAATATCAAATGTAAATCAAAACCACAATGAGACATCACCTCAAATATCTGGTATCAAAAGACAAGAGATGACAAATATTGACGAGAATATGGAGAAATTAGAACCCTTGTAAACTGTTCGTAGGAATGCAAATGTTACAGCCATTATGCAAAACTCTATGTAGTTCTCCCCCCACCCCCACCCCCCAAAAATAGAACTACCATGTGATTCAGCAATCCTACTCTTGGATATATATCCTAAGGAAATAAAATCAGCATCTCAAAGAGATATCCAGACTCTTATGTTCATTGCAGTTATTCACAATAGCCAGAATATGGATGCAACCTAAATGTCTTTTAATGGGTGAGTGGATAAAGAAAACATGTGTACACACACACACGCGCACACACACACACACACACACACACACATACACACACAATGAACTATTATTCAACCATTTAAACAAGGCAGTCCTGCCAATTGTGACATCACGGATGAATCTGGAAGGCATTATCCTAAATGAAATAAGCCAGACAGCAAAGAACAAATACTATATGATATAACTCACTTGTGGAATAATAATTATAATCATCATCATCATCCCCATTACATAGGAAACAGAGAATAGAATGGTGGTTGCCAGGGTCTAAGGGGGTGGAAAAGGGAAATGGGGAAATTTAGGTCAAAAGGTACAAACTTTTAGTTACCATTTTTGAAGATCTAATATACAGCATGGAGACTATAGTTAATAATATAATATTGTGCATTTTAAATTTTGTAAGAGCAGATCTTAAACATTCTTACTACCGAAAAACAAACATACACAAACAAAAAACTATGTGAGATAATGGGTGTGTTAATTATCTTACTTTAAACATTTTTACCATATATATATATATATATATATACATATATATATATATATATATATCAAACCATCATATTGTACATTTTAAATACTTACAATTATATTTTCCAATTATTGCTTAAATAATCTGGCATAAACATAAAAAATAAATAAAAGGGATAAAATGTTGCAGTTATGCAACTTGAATTAATTCTAGAGGTCTGTATAGCATATTGTCTATAATCAACAATACTGTGTTTTGCACTTAAAATTTTGTCATGAGGTGAAATCTCATGTTAATTGTTCTTAATATATGCAAAAAAAACAAACTAAAACAAAACAAAACAAGAGACACAAAGGAACTTTCGGAGGTAATATCTATGTCCATTACCTTGATTGTGGTGATGGTTTTATGGGTATAGGCATACGTCCAAACTCTTCAATGTATACATTAAATAGGTATAATTTTTTATATCAACTATACTTCAGTAAAGCTGTTTAAAAATAAAAAGTAAATGTTGGACAACAGGAGGTGTTGAAAGAAGATGAAATAAATGGAAGTCTAATGTGTTGCTAGTGGCAATGCAAAATGGTAAGGCCACATTCAAAAAATGTATCGGTGTCTTACAAAATTAAACATAATTACCATACAATTTACCAACTTTATTTCTAGGTATTTACTTAAAGGAGATTAATGTTTATGTACTATGAAGTTAATATTTATAGCAGCTTCATTAGTAATATCCCCAAACTGGAAACAAGCTCAAAAGGAGCAGATACTCTCAGAAATGTATTCTGTGTGTTGAGACAATATAATACTAATTGTCAGCAGAAATTGACATTTGCAGCTGACAATGGATCAATGGATCCAGTGGATCCAATGGATCAATTTAAAAGATATGCCAAGTGAAAGAAGTATGGGGTTATAAAATATCTATTTTTATGACATTCTAGAAAAAGCAAATTATCACAGCAAATAGAGGTCACTAAGATACCACATGCAAGGAATAATTGACTCTCCCCCGAAAAAAACCCAAATCCCAAAGATTTATGTAAATAAAGAAGTAACCTTCTAGTTAACATTAATCTAATTAAAATAAAAAATCATTTTGGGGCGCCTGGGTGGCTCAGCCTGTTAAGCGTCTGACTTCCACTCAAGTCATGATCTCTTGGTCTGTGATTCCAAGCCTCAGGTCAGGCTCTGTGCTGACAGCTAAGAACCTGGAGCCTGCTTCAGATTCTGTGTCTCCCTCTGTCTCTGCCCTTCCACTGCTAGTACCTCTGCCTATCTCTGTCTCTCTCAAAAAAAGTAAACAAACATTAAAAAATGAAAGTAAGATGATAAGATAAGAAAGATAAAAATCATTTGGGCATTCAAGTGAAAGATTTATTTTTTTTTTTCTTAGAGAAAAATCAGAGTTCACTCAGATTTTTCCACCTCAATATTCAGCACATGAAAACAATGGTGTCACTTTTATGCTTAAGAAAAGCTTGCTAAATGGTTTATACCTAGCCAAACTGCCCATCATTATAAAATGGCTACCAAAATATTGAACATAAGAAATAATTTTCCTAGAGTCCTTCTTAGGCAACTACTAGAATGTAGCACTCAACCAATCAAGAAATGATAGAAAATTAGTCTATGTAAAGACTGAGGATCAGCATGGAATAAAATTAAAGTGAAATATGAAGCAAATAGAATTATGATGATATAAGAGGATGTTAACAATTTAAGCTATGGAACTGTAGAAATGATCTAACAAAATATTAGGAAAAGAAGGAGAGGAGAGAAAAATATGAGATATTCATAAATACATCTCATGTGAGAAGTTTTCAATGAGTGGTATTAGGAGGAAGGAGAAGCAAACAACAATGGAAAAGATCTTCAAAGAGTATACTAAAAGATCACAATGTATGCTATGATCCCAATAAAACATATAAGGAACATCATATTTATATCTTATGAAATAATTTTTATTATAAATTAGAAAACAAAACTATAATTCAATGTTATCTTATTGAATTATGAATTTCTGAAGATCAAAGATATTTAACACATTTATATTTTCCTTTTATGTTTTCTTATATAATAATTCCTTGTGTGTGTGTGTGTGTGTGTATATATATATATATATATATAATCAGTTTCATAATGTAATAATTCAAACTCAGTTCCTATTCTTTTTTTTTTTGGCTATAAAATTAAAACAAAATTTAATTAGTATTTCTCAAATCAAATCGATTCAATAGAAGAAAATACCTCTGGCGATATCAATGTTCATTTATATTAATGATATAATATTACTTATAGTGCATATATATCTAATTTAATTATAAAATCAAACATACACAAATTAAATATAAGCAGTAATACAAAACAAATAAAATTCCAGTTAATAACTATTTAGTGGGATCAATTATGTTGTTTTGAAGACGATAAATAATTTTAAATACTGGCTTATTTTTAATGAACCAAAGAAATAACAACAAACATCAAAATATTTACATTATTAACTATTGAATGACTATTAAACAATTGAATAGTAAATGGAATATATTTTATAACTATTAATATCTTTGCAATTACAATTGATTATAGTTAAATAATTGTAAATTAGCTACCTATTAGCAACTTTGCTATTACATTTACTATAAATTAACTGTTAGAACTTGATATGTACAAAACTGGACCTTCCTAAAATTGAAGGTTCCTTTGCATTTGGCATAATTATTCTACCATGTGAAGTGTGTAATTCTATTACACCTTTTTATTATACCTTAACTCATAAAGTATTATGTGATATCATGGCTTTTCATTGGTGTTACTATGCTTTTTTTTTTTTTTTTAATATTTATTTATTTTTGAGAGACAGAGTGAGACAAAGTGAGACTTGGGGGAGGGGCAGAGAGAGAGGGAGACACAGGATTGGAAACAGGCTCCAGGCTCTGAGCTGTCAGCACAGAGCCCGACGCGGGGCTCAAACCCACAGACCGTGAGATCATGACCTGAGCCAAAGTCAGACGCTCAACCGACTGAGCCACCCAGGCGCCCTTCTATGCTTTTTTTTAATAAAGTCAACCTAAGTTTCAGATTTGATAATGAACACAATTGTTTGTATTTTCACATTAAGACAAGCCAAAATTAGTTTAATGAGATATACTTATCAAAAGAGTATAAATTAAATGTTGTCACTTTAAATACATAACAACTTTTCAATGCTAAACCCAAACTTTGGCTCTATAATTGACTGGTACTGTAAAATTATGGAGTTGCCATCCAGAGGATTTAGAATAAATGGCAGTTAACAAATTATTATAAAATTATAAGAAAGAAATGACTCCTTGAAAATGTATCCTAGATTTGAGTGGCATTGGACAAGATCTTATCTAAGGGTAATCCTAAATGCAATAATTATACTTATTTATATTATTGGCTTTAAATACCCAGAGTTTATTTTTTTAAATATTATTTTTCCAAATCCCAAAACAACTTGGTGGCATTTAGAATCTCTCTCTATTTTTTAAATATTTAATGATGTCTCTTCATTCTCTATGCTATATCTTTAAAATTCTGGCTGACAGGGGCTCTGAAACTACTCTCAAAATAAAATAATAAATTGTCCTTACTGCTGGGTCTATGGTGTCACTATTGTCCATATTCAGAAGATCCAGCTGTTGAAGCAGCCTTTCACTCGGGGACTCATTACTAAGTAATTACTCAACCTCCATGGTTTATGTGTAAAATTATTATATTTAAAATGCTGAAGTATTTGCAGAACTTCATTATGCCTTTGTAGTAGATATGCAAAAGTATATTAAAATATGTGATCAACTTTTCTATGTGGAGGAACAGTAGTAAAAACACACCACTGGGACCTGAAATTTTACGTTTCACATAATGTTAAGATAACTCCAGGGAGATTAAATTAAATAAATCATACATTTCATTCTTGTAGTATATAATAATAAAGGGATGTTATTAAATATTTGCAAGTAAATAATCCTCCTTGACTTTACACAAATTTAGAGAAAGCAATATTTTCAGGGTTTCCTCTTATATGCATAAAGAAATGTTACATAATATATTATGATTTAACATTATTACTCCATTGCTTAATATTCATTGTTGTTGCTTCATAAAAATACATTTCAAAAAGTGAAGAAGTAATTTAGCTTGAATTCAGTGTTTATTAGTGGTAATGCTCAATCTTATAGCTTAAATAGATGCTCCATGAAGATAAACAAAATAACAGAGTTCATTAAAGAAAATAGATAATACAGTAGGAATAGAAGAACATTTTGTGAAAAATACCACCAATTTGAACGCTTGGTAACTGTTCAAATATATTTTTCTTCTCACTAAAATCTAAGAATATCTAGAACAGTAGGTAATAATTTGAGGGAAGTTTTTTCTGTTTCTTTCTCCAGTTTTTCAAGGACATTATGATGTTAGAACTTCAGATCTTAGGTTCAAAAGAAAATTTCCAGGAAGCTTGTGAATGGCAGGCTTATAAGGATTAAGACTCAAAGTTGAATAGCTGAAGTCCAAATAATGACTTTGATATTTCTTTCGACCTGTTCTATAAATCAAGGTGAGGGCTCCTCAGTGAGGAAGAATGAAGGTCAATAGACAGGAGGTGTTTGGCAGCCTTAATTTAACTAATATGCAAAGGCTTTAAAACATTCTTTTTGTAGTACTTGGATCAATTACTAAATCAGATATGAAAGGTCTAACTTTCAAGGAAACTAAACTTAGGATTCAGTCTGCAGCATTATGGAACCAAAAGAGTAGCCAGCACTCAGCATGGAGTGTGATGTTGTTGCATAAGTAAGAAAAGGGAATTACTTTCCAGTACTGTGGATTTATGATCTGTGAGGAAATGACTTTCAGTGTGGAAATTTTCAACATTAAGTGTTACCCACTTCAAAGAATAGCAAAATTGGGAGGGGAAAAAAAAACAACCAAAAAACGCTAAGAGTATTAATTTTTAAGTTAGAAAAGTATTAAGATATTTCCTCATTTTAGACAATATTTGTTTTCATATAGAGAACAATTTTGAAAGCAGTCTCATATGAATTTAGAAATTCTTTGCAGGAAGGCAAATTACTGGATCTTTTTATTTTATGATATACATTCTTCAATTAATACTTATGTCCTTACTAACCAAGAAGCCAGGTACTTGGGGAGTCAGTAAGATATGAAATAAACAGGGCTGTTGTGGTCATACAAATAGCCTAGCTTTGCTTCTGGGGGAGAATTTTTGGGCAAGTGACAGCCTCTCTAATGTCAAGTTTCTTATTTTTATAATGGCATAAGGATATCTACTTCACTGGATTTATTGAGATAATATGTCAGTGACCTGGCACTTTGCAGATATTCAATAAACATTCATTTCCTTCCCTTTCAAAAGAAGTAGCTCAGTGTATTGAATACTACTCTAAATGTGCTATCTGAAAACTTTTGTGGATACTGCCATTTGCTAAACTGTTTTTCTCTACCTACAAATTTGGTAGTAAAAATGCCTGACTGACCAAAAGCAGAAAGATTTTGATGGTTAATTAAGATAAAAAGTTTTAATGTTTTCAAAACCTATAAAGGATAAACGCAATGTAAGTTACTCTCATAAAATAATGGAATGTTACAGATATAAAATATGTAAAGCATACCATTTTATAAAATGTGAAGTATCTATATTTCTACAGTCCACCTTTACAAATAAAAATTTACTTAATGCAATGAAAACCACATGTGTCTTTCCTGTCACCGTCCCTATCACTTACCACCCTCCACACCCATATGCAAATAACTACTGGTCTAATTTAACATTCATCATTATTTTGGTTTTCCCTGTGTAGTACTTATGCATTTTCCCATAAATATTATCTTGCATGTTTTGATTTTGTTGAATAGAATGTGTTATGCTACCTGTATTATTCTATAATTTGATTTTTCTTAGATGTTATACAGTGAGATATAACTTGTTAATATACAGAATTCAAATTCATTCATTTTAATCTTCCTTTCTTTAAGGAAACTGGGCTACATGACATTATCACATATTCTAAACACAAGAATGGCTAGATAATCATAGTCACAAATTCCAGAGAATAGGACAGCTATATCAAGGGGAGGAGGCTTTGAGGGCAATCTTAGAATTCTGCCTGTCTCATTGTTCTAATTCAACCATCCCTTGATTGTTTAAAATCCATGTTTTTCATATCAATTTTAAAATCATCTTATAAAATTTAACAAAAACCCTCTGATTGTATTCATTGCATTTATATTAATATGTACATATAGGATAACTGGCCCTTTATGATATCATATTCTCCTAACTTCTAAATGTGACATATGACTATTTCATTTTAGTATTCATTCTTATGTACAATTAGTTCTATTTTTTTTCTTGGTCTTGAACAGTTTTGTGTAACAATTGTTTCTGAGTAACATTTATCTTTTTTTTTTTTTTAATTTTTTTTTCAACGTTTTTTATTTATTTTTGGGACAGAGAGAGACAGACAGAGCATGAACGGGGGACGGGCAGAGAGAGAGGGGGACACAGAATCTGAAACAGGCTCCAGGCTCCGAGCCATCAGCCCAGAGCCTGACGCAGGGCTCGAACTCACAGACCGCGAGATCGTGACCTGGCTGAAGTCGGACGCTTAACCGACTGCGCCACCCAGGCGCCCCAACATTTATCTTTTTAAAATTAAATTTGTGAATGATATGTTGTAAAATCATATTTAAAACTGTTTTAATTGGGTTGGAGAGTTCAATTACATTTTTATGAATTTTATTAAAATACAAAATACATATGTAAAAGTATAAAATAAAAGACATATAGCCCCAAAATTTTCTCATGGTGAAACCACATTTAAAGTCAGTGCCCAAATCAAGAAATGAAACACTAATGGAATCCACAAAACACCACTAGTTACCTTTCTACTATCTGACTTCCCACTCCCTATGTAGACTCTAGCCTGTTTTTTTTTCTTCTTATACTTGAGGTGAAATTCACATAGCATACAATTAATCAATTAACCATTTTGAAATGCACAAGTCTAGTTTTAAAACTTATTCATCATCTCAGAAGAACATTCTGTACCTTTTAAGTAATTTCTTTTAGTATTGGTTTGTAGGTTTCAGTGTACTAGTCTTTCCCCTCCATGGTTAAATTTATTCCAAGATATTTTTTGGATGCTATTACAATTGGATTTGTTTTATTAATTTCCCTTTTGGATTTTTCACTGTGGTTATATAATAATACAAGTAATTTTTATATGTTGATCTTGTATGGAATCATGTCACCTGTAAATGGGCATAATCTCCTTTTTCCTTTCCAATCGAAAGGTCTTTTATATTTCTTTCTTTCCTAATTGTTCTGGCAAAGACTTCCAGTACATTGTTGAATGGCAGTGGTGAAAAACAGGCAGCCTTACCTCATTCCTGATCTTGAGTGAGAAACTTTCAGTCTTTCTCCACTGAGTATAAAGTTAGCTTTAATTAATGCTGCTAAGGAAGTTTATGCCTATTCATTCTCATAATTCTGTAGTATGTTTTTTACGACAAAAAAGTTCTTAATTTTAGTGTGGTAATTTTCTTTTTTTTTTCTTTCCCTTCACTGCCACTAATTTTTGAATCTTAAACTACAAAACTTTGCATATAATAGGGTCTTAGAGATACTAACCCATTATCTCCTAAGGGGAGAAAAAGACACAACTCTTGCTTTACTTTTTTATATTTCAATCAACAATAACATAGAATGTATATATGCTCTATGTACACACATATCTATACACATAGAATATATGTATGTGTGTGTATGTAGATGAAATAGCATTAGCTAAAAGTTCTTCTTTTCCATATATTGTCCAATGGCTTAGTATTATAATTGAAAAGTCCATCTTTTCCTTACTGCATTGAAGTTTCATGTTGTAATAAATCAGGTGACTTTATATGTGTATATCTATGAAAATTTTTGTTCTGTTCAACTGAACTTTTCTGGTTTCTTTGTACCAATACTATACCATCTTAATTATAAGAGCATTACAATAGACATACTATTTGAAATGTAAGTCTTCCTATTTTTATTTCTTCAAAATTTCCTTGGCTCTTATTTACCTTCTCCATTTTCACATGAGTTTTAAATTTTTTTTTAACGTTTATTTATTTTTGAGACAGAGAGAGACAGAGCATGAACAGGGGAGGGGCAGAGAGAGAGGGAGACACAGAATCTGAAACAGGCTCCAGGATCTGAGCTGTCAGCACAGAGCCCGATGCGGGGCTCGAACTCACGGACCATGAGATCATGACCTGAGCCGAAGTTGGACCCTTAACCGACCAAGCCACCCAGGCGCCCCAATTTTCACATGAGTTTTAAATCAGCGGCTTGGTTTAGTACACACAGAATAGACCTGGGATTTTGATTTAAATACATTGAATCATTAATTCATAATACACTTAATTTATTCCTCATCATTGTTTGCCTTATTGTTGCTATATTGTACTCTTCAGTAATTTTAACACAATTCAATTCTTAATAAAAATTCAATTCACTGTAGAAAATCTCCAGCTTTTCAGCTATTTTTGAACTTTTTTTCTTTCCGTATTTTAGAACATACTTATCATAGTCACTTAAAGTCCTTGCCATCTAATTCCAATATCTGAACCACCCGTGTATTTGTTTCCACTGTCATTTTCCCTTGATGTTCAGTAATACGATGCCATTATGTAGCCTACCTAATAATTTTTATTTAATGACAGACATTGTGTATGAAATATATAGAATACTCAAATGAAATTATCTTTCTCTAAAGAGAGTTCTTAGTTTCTACTACTAGGCATAAATACTGTTGTTTGATCAATTTTTTTCCAATCAAGAGGATTAATCAATTTATTCTAACTAAGAACTATTTTATTTGAGGCTAGATTGTACCTCTAGTAAGGTTCAGTTAACCTCTATTTCATTGGTGTCTCTTTAGTGTTTTCGTACATCAAGCCTATTGTATTCTGCAGGTGGGTCTCCCTTCAGGACCATACTAACACCTAGTTGTCCAATAAGCTTTGCACAGATTCTCAGTCCCTGCTGGCATTTCTGACCCTCCTGGGTTTTCAACAAATGTCTATCTTAATATTTCCTCTAATGCAGGGTTTGGCAAACTCCTGCCTACTGTCTAAATCCACTATCCTTCATCACTTCTCCCTCAGGTTTGGGTAGTTTAAAGATTAAGAACTGTTCATATATGTTTTATGTTGGAAAATAAAGTAAGAATAATACTTTAGGGTACATGAACATTATATTGAATTAAAAGGTCATTATCCATAAATATAATTTTATTGGAATCCGGACACATTATTCATTTTAGTTTCATCTAAGACTTCTTCACCACCAAAGCAGCAGAATTGAGTATTTGAGACAGAGGCCATATGTAGTGTTTTCTCTACACTGCTGCCCCTGGCGCTAGAAACTGTAGTGAGAAAGCTATGACATGACAGCATTGTGAGTGTCCCATGTATCACCTGTCTGTGTGAAAAAAAACAAACAAAAAAATTTTCAGAGATATATAAAATCTCTCTGTAGATCATCATCAGCAGATGAGCAATCAATTTTTAAGATAGGGAATATAGACTTTGAACCCCAATTAGGAAAAAAAATGTTTTTTTTAAGAAGAATCCCATTCTGATATTTAATATATTTGTATTTTTGAAAATTGTTATTATATATTAAATTGAATCAATAAACTATTTGGATATTTGTTATTTCTCTAAATGTCTCTAAATAATATCCTCACTTTTTATTCTCGGCCCACAAAAACTAAAATATATCATCTGACTCTTTACAGAAAAAAAAATTGTTATACCCTGCTCTAATGGGTCCTATAGACTAGTTGTTATTTTTCAAGGTTGCTAACGATTTCTGCACTGTGACTTGATTGTGGTAACCTTATAATACAAATATCCAAATATCTGGTATTGCAAGTGTGTACTTCTTTGTATCTTTAATATTTTAAAAGCTATTATAAATTCATTATAAAATCCAAATAGCATTGCAAAGGCTTTGAAAACTGAACTCATCGGAACTATAGCCCACAAAAGGCCAGTGTAACTTAGTGCCTGAATATAGCCAAGTTAAATGTCTGATAAATATAAAAGCATCAACATTCACCACATTCTTAATCCTCAAGATACAATACTGAAAACTTCCAGGAAACAATTCAAAATATTTATCATATGAAGATCCAGGAAAATCTCGATTCACATAGGAAAACACAGGAAACAGATGCCTACACTGAGATGGTACAGATGTTGGAATTTTCTGACAAAGACTTTAAATACCCCAACAACCAATTATGAACATTCTTGAAACAAATAGGAAAATAGAGAATGTCTGTGAAGAGACAGAAGATGTAAAGAAGTACCAGATGGAAATGTATAATTAAAAATTACAATAACCACAATAAAATCTATTGAAATAGGTGGCTGTGGTGGTGGCTCTAAACTTATCTTCTGTTTGAATGAGACCAGACATTGAAGTTAGACTGCAAATTTTTTTCTCATTTCCGGTAAAACATTAATACTCCAAAATCAGTATAGAAGAACTTCTCCAATTTCTTGTTTTGAGTATTATTTCCTATCCATAAACAAAGTATTTTGATTTGAGGGTAAGAACTGGCCATATAAATCTAATAACAAACACCCTGGATGTTCCTGATGTAGCTTTTCTAAAGACCACACTGCCCTAAATCATTTCTGATATAAAGATCATTTATGTGTAAATTCTATTGATTTATATTTCTTATAATTATATATGCACTTCTCTTCTTTAGAGACTCATTTCATACTGATGAGGTTTTGGGGTGATGGGTGTTCAGGGATGATGGCCAAGAAAGAACTCCTGAAGATGTCTTTGATGCAAAAAGGTGATTTTATTAAAACACAGGGACAGAACCCGTGGGCAGAAAGAGCTGTGCTGGGGTTGTGACGGGTAACTGATTATATACCTTCAGTTTGGAAGGGAGTTAGGGACAGTGGAAGTCTCTAAGGAATTTTGGAAGCAGGGTTTCCAGGACCTTGACGGGCTAGCTATTGCTGGGGAAATGCCATTTATTGCCCTTTAGTAAAATCTCAGTCATGAGATCCTTCAGATGTATATCAAGGGGCCATAAGCTTGGAGTATGATTACCAGCATGTATCTTGGGGGAGTTGAGATAAAGGAAGTTTCCAAAGGAATTTTTATACGTTAAAGTAGACTTACAGGATCCTTGTGGGTCAGGATAAGGTTAAACCAAGATTCCTTTCTGCCCCTGGCAAAGTGTGTCTTCATCACAGAGGGAGCTGAGATCCTAGAGGGAGGTCACTCTACCAGTTTCAAGGACTTGTCAATGGGCTTTAGGCAGTAAGATAATTCAGTTTTTCATTTGCATTTGTTCCCCCACATCACCATGGCAAGCACTTAAACCCCTTTCATTTGTTCATGGGTAGCCAGGAGAGTTTGAGGAATATCATGCATATTCTACCCTGGTGGGGGGTGGCTAGCTTGTACTTTGCCCCCAGCTTGCATTATGCTTCCTCTTCAGTACCACCCCCCTATGTGCTTCAATGCCTGTATTTGCTATAATTAGAAAATTAGGATATGTGACTTGGCATTTCTTTGAAAAGTAAAAAAATAATAATAATAATAAAAAATAAAAATTGGTGTCACATTTGGAAAACAGCACTGAGGATTTAAGAAGGGTAAAAGTGAAACGAAATCATATTTGGGTCTTATAGCTCACCTTAGTAAAAGAAATGCCCACTATATTATAATGGATATATAATGCAGTGCCTTATCTAGTTTATGTACTTATTTTCAAATGTAGATAATGGTCTCCAAGCAGATATCTGTAGAATGTTAGACTATGTGAAATAATGTGTGAAAGAATCAAGTAGGATTTGAGATTCGTCTTATAAAAATAGATATATTCAGGTCAGGCTATTCCAGTTTGTTCAAATACACTTGCCATGAGATTATTATGGATATAAACCTTATAGCTTTTTATGTGTTAAAAAATGATGAGAATGTGGACTCATTTATATATTTACATATGACAGAATATCAGTTACTTTACCTCCTCAGCGCCCTGGCTATTGAATCAGCAGTGTAAGAACTAACCGTATGCACATCAAATGCATATGGCCAAGTAATCACAATAGCTACATTTATTGTGTTTGTATTCTGAATCATGATTTTGATTCACTATCTTTTTGAATTCTCTCCAAACCTTATAAGGATGTTCTTCTTATTTTATATGGTAAGTAACATGAGTTCATGAAAATTCTGCAATTTTTTAAGTAATCACACAGTTTATATTTGAGTTATTTAATCACTGGTGAGCCTGACTATAAAATTTGTCTTCTTCATGTCTTACACTGCTTCAAGGATTAGGAGAACAGAATAACTACCCAATCTTAAAAAAAAAGAGAAAGATCTGATTTTTTTTCCAAGTTATCATGTCATATTCCTAATAACTGTATGTTTATAGGGACAGTACATTAACCTAATCTACTGAGATACTCAGACTTGGAAGGAATAATAAACTCCTGTGCTACAAACTCCAAACCCAAGAGCTCAAGACAAGTTATCACAGAACTTAGAGTTATATAAATGTGTTTAGTGGTAAGACATTCACTTACTCCTAATGTAGCTTATTGCAGTTTAAAATTTGTCCTTATAATTTTAAAATGCATTCATCTTTTAAAATTCCATCTTCCAGAATTATAAACAAGACTATCTCTTCTTTTTTGTGTGTGACAAATCTTCAACAATTAAAAACAAGTCCCATTGCATTTTTTTCTCCTTCACATCTATCTTCCCTTTTACATTAGATCTGACTTCTGGTCACCTCACTATCCTCATCTGGTATGCCTTGGCACACAACTCTAATCCACATCCTTCTAATATCAAGCTATCCAGACACAAATTCAATACTCCAAAAGTGTTTTGGCTAGGGTTGCAATTATTCTGGGGTCAAGATTTTTTGTTGAATAGAATGAAGCACAAAACAATAAGTGCCTATAATAGTACAGGCTTAAGTGCGTGCCATTTAGTTGAGGAGTGTCATTTGTATTTGGATACCATTTTTTCTTTGCTTTTGAGAATCAGGGAGACAGACTGGAGCCAAGGGTTAAGGAAGAAGAGAATTGATTTTATTCTGTCCTCGGATATTTTCTAAATGTGGGGCTTTTATTTCAGGAAAAAAGTAATTTTAGGGTCCCTAGCAAGTTGACCTGCTAGTTAATGAGAAGGTCAATGAGACCAATTCCTTATGTCTTTTGGGTAAAAATGGCATAGTAATTGGAAATTTTATATTTGCTTTATTTATCCAAAAATAGCCATGGTGGTCTGCATACATGTAGTCCCTAAACTGCATCTTTAAAATGGAAACATATGAGATGATCAGAATCTGGTTTGCATTTTATATTTAACCTCTCTATTAAGGTAGTCAAGGGTAAATTCTTGACACCTATTTCTAGGATATATGAATGAAATAGGAAATCTCTTATACACCTTCATTCTTTGTATCCTACACACACACACACACACACACACACAC